>NW_026870544.1:0-133804 GCF_963576545.1 Limanda limanda
CTAACCCTAACCCTAACCCTAACCCTAACCCTAACCCTAACCCTACCCTAACCCTAACCCTAACCCTAACCCTAACCCTAACCCTAACCCTAACCCTAACCCTAACCCTAACCCTAACCCTAACCCTAACCCTAACCCTAACCCTAACCCTAACCCTAACCCTAACCCTAACCCTAACCCTAACCCTAACCCTAACCCTAACCCTAACCCTAACCTAACCCTAACCCTAACCCTAACCCTAACCCTAACCCTAACCCTAACCCTAACCCTAACCCTAACCCTAACCCTAACCCTAACCCTAACCCTAACCCTAACCCTAACCCTAACCCTAACCCTAACCCTAACCCTAACCCTAACCCTACCCTAACCCTAACCCTAACCCTAACCCTAACCCTAACCCTAACCCTAACCCTAACCCTAACCCCTAACCCTAACCCTAACCTAACCCTAACCCTAACCCTAACCCTAACCCTAACCCTAACCCTAACCCTAACCCCTAACCCTAACCCTAACCCTAACCCTAACCCTAACCCTAACCCTAACCCTAACCCTAACCCTAACCCTAACCCTAACCCTAACCCTAACCCTAACCCTAACCCTAACCCTAACCCTAACCTACCCTAACCCTAACCCTAACCCTAACCCTAACCCTAACCCTAACCCTAACCCTAACCCTAACCCTAACCCTAACCCTAACCCTAACCCTAACCCTAACCCTAACCCTAACCCTAACCCTAACCCTAACCCTAACCCTAACCCTAACCCTAACCCTAACCCTAACCCTAACCCTAACCCTAACCCTAACCCTAACCCTAACCCTAACCCTAACCCTAACCCTAACCCTAACCCTAACCCTAACCCTAACCCTAACCCTAACCCTAACCCTAACCCTAACCCTAACCCTAACCCTAACCCTACCCTAACCCTAACCCTACCCCTAACCCTAACCCTAACCCTAACCCTAACCTAACCCTAACCCTAACCCTAACCCTAACCCTAACCCTAACCCTAACCCTAACCCTAACCCTAACCCTAACCCTAACCCTAACCCTAACCCTAACCCTAACCCTAACCCTAACCCTAACCCTAACCCTAACCCTAACCCTAACCCTAACCCTAACCCTAACCCTAACCCTAACCCTAACCCTAACCCTAACCCTAACCCTAACCCTAACCCTAACCCTAACCCTAACCCCTAACCCTAACCCTAACCCTAACCCTAACCCTAACCCTAACCCTAACCCTAACCCTAACCCTAACCCTAACCCTAACCCTAACCCTAACCCTAACCCTAACCCTAACCCTAACCCTAACCCTAACCCTAACCCTAACCCTAACCCTAACCCTAACCCTAACCCTAACCCTAACCCTAACCCTAACCCTAACCCTAACCCTAACCCTAACCCTAACCCTAACCCTAACCCTAACCCTAACCCTAACCCTAACCCTAACCCTAACCCTAACCCTAACCCTAACCCTAACCCTAACCCTAACCCTAACCCTAACCCTAACCCTAACCCTAACCCTAACCCTAACCCTAACCCTAACCCTAACCCTAACCCTAACCCTAACCCTAACCCTAACCCTAACCCTAACCCTAACCCTAACCCTAACCCTAACCCTAACCCTAACCCTAACCCTAACCCTAACCCTAACCCTAACCCTAACCCTAACCCTAACCCTAACCCTAACCCTAACCCTAACCCTAACCCTAACCCTAACCCTAACCCTAACCTAACCCTAACCCTAACCCTAACCCTAACCCTAACCCTAACCCTAACCCTAACCCTAACCCTAACCCTAACCCTAACCCTAACCCTAACCCTAACCCTAACCCTAACCCTAACCCTAACCCTAACCCTAACCCTAACCCTAACCCTAACCCTAACCCTAACCCTAACCTAACCCTAACCCTAACCCTAACCCTAACCCTAACCCTAACCCTAACCCTAACCCTAACCCTAACCCTAACCCTAACCCTAACCCTAACCCTAACCCTAACCCTAACCCTAACCCTAACCCTAACCCTAACCCTAACCCTAACCCTAACCCTAACCCTAACCCTAACCCTAACCCTAACCCTAACCCTAACCCTAACCCTAACCCTAACCCTAACCCTAACCCTAACCCTAACCCTAACCCTAACCCTAACCCTAACCCTAACCCTAACCCTAACCCTAACCCTAACCCTAACCCTAACCCTAACCCTAACCCTAACCCTAACCCTAACCCTAACCCTAACCCTAACCCTAACCCTAACCCTAACCCTAACCCTAACCCTAACCCTAACCCTAACCCTAACCCTAACCCTAACCCTAACCCTAACCCTAACCCTAACCCTAACCCTAACCCTAACCCTAACCCTAACCCTAACCCTAACCCTAACCCTAACCCTAACCCTAACCCTAACCCTAACCCTAACCCTAACCCTAACCCTAACCCTAACCCTAACCCTAACCCTAACCCTAACCCTAACCCTAACCCTAACCCTAACCCTAACCCTAACCCTAACCCTAACCCTAACCCTAACCCTAACCCTAACCCTAACCCTAACCCTAACCCTAACCCTAACCCTAACCCTAACCCTAACCCTAACCCTAACCCTAACCCTAACCCTAACCCTAACCCTAACCCTAACCCTAACCCTAACCCTAACCCTAACCCTAACCCTAACCCTAACCCTAACCCTAACCCTAACCCTAACCCTAACCCTAACCCTAACCCTAACCCTAACCCTAACCCTAACCCTAACCCTAACCCTAACCCTAACCCTAACCCTAACCCTAACCCTAACCCTAACCCTAACCCTAACCCTAACCCTAACCCTAACCCTAACCCTAACCCTAACCCTAACCCTAACCCTAACCCTAACCCTAACCCTAACCCTAACCCTAACCCTAACCCTAACCCTAACCCTAACCCTAACCCTAACCCTAACCCTAACCCTAACCCTAACCCTAACCCTAACCCTAACCCTAACCCTAACCCTAACCCTAACCCTAACCCTAACCCTAACCCTAACCCTAACCCTAACCCTAACCCTAACCCTAACCCTAACCCTAACCCTAACCCTAACCCTAACCCTAACCCTAACCCTAACCCTAACCCTAACCCTAACCCTAACCCTAACCCTAACCCTAACCCTAACCCTAACCCTAACCCTAACCCTAACCCTAACCCTAACCCTAACCCTAACCCTAACCCTAACCCTAACCCTAACCCTAACCCTAACCCTAACCCTAACCCTAACCCTAACCCTAACCCTAACCCTAACCCTAACCCTAACCCTAACCCTAACCCTAACCCTAACCCTAACCCTAACCCTAACCCTAACCCTAACCCTAACCCTAACCCTAACCCTAACCCTAACCCTAACCCTAACCCTAACCCTAACCCTAACCCTAACCCTAACCCTAACCCTAACCCTAACCCTAACCCTAACCCTAACCCTAACCCTAACCCTAACCCTAACCCTAACCCTAACCCTAACCCTAACCCTAACCCTAACCCTAACCCTAACCCTAACCCTAACCCTAACCCTAACCCTAACCCTAACCCTAACCCTAACCCTAACCCTAACCCTAACCCTAACCCTAACCCTAACCCTAACCCTAACCCTAACCCTAACCCTAACCCTAACCCTAACCCTAACCCTAACCCTAACCCTAACCCTAACCCTAACCCTAACCCTAACCCTAACCCTAACCCTAACCCTAACCCTAACCCTAACCCTAACCCTAACCCTAACCCTAACCCTAACCCTAACCCTAACCCTAACCCTAACCCTAACCCTAACCCTAACCCTAACCCTAACCCTAACCCTAACCCTAACCCTAACCCTAACCCTAACCCTAACCCTAACCCTAACCCTAACCCTAACCCTAACCCTAACCCTAACCCTAACCCTAACCCTAACCCTAACCCTAACCCTAACCCTAACCCTAACCCTAACCCTAACCCTAACCCTAACCCTAACCCTAACCCTAACCCTAACCCTAACCCTAACCCTAACCCTAACCCTAACCCTAACCCTAACCCTAACCCTAACCCTAACCCTAACCCTAACCCTAACCCTAACCCTAACCCTAACCCTAACCCTAACCCTAACCCTAACCCTAACCCTAACCCTAACCCTAACCCTAACCCTAACCCTAACCCTAACCCTAACCCTAACCCTAACCCTAACCCTAACCCTAACCCTAACCCTAACCCTAACCCTAACCCTAACCCTAACCCTAACCCTAACCCTAACCCTAACCCTAACCCTAACCCTAACCCTAACCCTAACCCTAACCCTAACCCTAACCCTAACCCTAACCCTAACCCTAACCCTAACCCTAACCCTAACCCTAACCCTAACCCTAACCCTAACCCTAACCCTAACCCTAACCCTAACCCTAACCCTAACCCTAACCCTAACCCTAACCCTAACCCTAACCCTAACCCTAACCCTAACCCTAACCCTAACCCTAACCCTAACCCTAACCCTAACCCTAACCCTAACCCTAACCCTAACCCTAACCCTAACCCTAACCCTAACCCTAACCCTAACCCTAACCCTAACCCTAACCCTAACCCTAACCCTAACCCTAACCCTAACCCTAACCCTAACCCTAACCCTAACCCTAACCCTAACCCTAACCCTAACCCTAACCCTAACCCTAACCCTAACCCTAACCCTAACCCTAACCCTAACCCTAACCCTAACCCTAACCCTAACCCTAACCCTAACCCTAACCCTAACCCTAACCCTAACCCTAACCCTAACCCTAACCCTAACCCTAACCCTAACCCTAACCCTAACCCTAACCCTAACCCTAACCCTAACCCTAACCCTAACCCTAACCCTAACCCTAACCCTAACCCTAACCCTAACCCTAACCCTAACCCTAACCCTAACCCTAACCCTAACCCTAACCCTAACCCTAACCCTAACCCTAACCCTAACCCTAACCCTAACCCTAACCCTAACCCTAACCCTAACCCTAACCCTAACCCTAACCCTAACCCTAACCCTAACCCTAACCCTAACCCTAACCCTAACCCTAACCCTAACCCTAACCCTAACCCTAACCCTAACCCTAACCCTAACCCTAACCCTAACCCTAACCCTAACCCTAACCCTAACCCTAACCCTAACCCTAACCCTAACCCTAACCCTAACCCTAACCCTAACCCTAACCCTAACCCTAACCCTAACCCTAACCCTAACCCTAACCCTAACCCTAACCCTAACCCTAACCCTAACCCTAACCCTAACCCTAACCCTAACCCTAACCCTAACCCTAACCCTAACCCTAACCCTAACCCTAACCCTAACCCTAACCCTAACCCTAACCCTAACCCTAACCCTAACCCTAACCCTAACCCTAACCCTAACCCTAACCCTAACCCTAACCCTAACCCTAACCCTAACCCTAACCCTAACCCTAACCCTAACCCTAACCCTAACCCTAACCCTAACCCTAACCCTAACCCTAACCCTAACCCTAACCCTAACCCTAACCCTAACCCTAACCCTAACCCTAACCCTAACCCTAACCCTAACCCTAACCCTAACCCTAACCCTAACCCTAACCCTAACCCTAACCCTAACCCTAACCCTAACCCTAACCCTAACCCTAACCCTAACCCTAACCCTAACCCTAACCCTAACCCTAACCCTAACCCTAACCCTAACCCTAACCCTAACCCTAACCCTAACCCTAACCCTAACCCTAACCCTAACCCTAACCCTAACCCTAACCCTAACCCTACAAGCTCGGGGATGGTACCAATCGATCCGCAGGACCCAAATTAGTCCAGATGCAACCACTTTCCAAGTCTCTCCGACCTTCACAAAAAAAGTTATTCAAGAATATCTCTTTCTCCTATGTGCTTTCATCCCTAACCCTAACCCTAACCCTTCCGAAAGTCGGAGAAGCTCAAGGATGGTACCGATCGATGTGCGCAACCCCATTTAGTGGGGGTAGAGCCTACTTGCAAGTCTCTCCGACCTTCACAAAAAAAGTTATTCAAGAATATCTCTTTCTCCTATGTGCTTTCATCCCTAACCCTAACCCTAACCCTTCCGAAAGTCGGAGAAGCTCAAGGATGGTACCGATCGATGCGCGCTACCCCATTTAGTGGGGGTAGAGCCTACTTGCAAGTCTCTCCGACCTTCACAAAAAAAGTTATTCAAGAATATCTCCTCAGATTTGGGGGAATTTCGTCGGTCGACCTCTTCCGAAGGTCGTACAAGCTCGGGGATGGTACCAATCGATCCGCAGGACCCAAATTAGTCCAGATGCAACCACTTTCCAAGTCTCTCCGACCTTCACAAAAAAAGTTATTCAAGAATATCTCTTTCTCCTATGTGCTTTCATCCCTAACCCTAACCCTAACCCTTCCGAAAGTCGGAGAAGCTCAAGGATGGTACCGATCGATGCGCGCTACCCCATTTAGTGGGAGTAGAGCCTACTTGCAAGTCTCTCCGACCTTCACAAAAAAAGTTATTCAAGAATATCTCTTTCTCCTATGTGCTTTCATCCCTAACCCTAACCCTAACCCTTCCGAAAGTCGGAGAAGCTCAAGGATGGTACCGATCGATGCGCGCTACCCCATTTAGTGGGGGTAGAGCCTACTTGCAAGTCTCTCCGACCTTCACAAAAAAAGTTATTCAAGAATATCTCCTCAGATTTGGGGGAATTTCGTCGGTCGACCTCTTCCGAAGGTCGTACAAGCTCGGGGATGGTACCAATCGATCTGCAGGACCCAAATTAGTCCAGATGCAACCACTTTCCAAGTCTCTCCGACCTTCACAAAAAAAGTTATTCAAGAATATCTCTTTCTCCTATGTGCTTTCATCCCTAACCCTAACCCTTCCGAAAGTCGGAGAAGCTCAAGGATGGTACCGATCGATGTGCGCAACCCCATTTAGTGGGGGTAGAGCCTACTTGCAAGTCTCTCCGACCTTCACAAAAAAAGTTATTCAAGAATATCTCTTTCTCCTATGTGCTTTCATCCCTAACCCTAACCCTAACCCTTCCGAAAGTCGGAGAAGCTCAAGGATGGTACCGATCGATGTGCGCAACCCCATTTAGTGGGGGTAGAGCCTACTTGCAAGTCTCTCCGACCTTCACAAAAAAAGTTATTCAAGAATATCTCCTCAGATTTGGGGGAATTTCGTCGGTCGACCTCTTCCGAAGGTCGTACAAGCTCGGGGATGGTACCAATCGATCTGCAGGACCCAAATTAGTCCAGATGCAACCACTTTCAAAGTCTCTCCGACCTTCACAAAAAAAGTTATTCAAGAATATCTCTTTCTCCTATGTGCTTTCATCACTAACCCTAACCCTAACCCTTCCGAAAGTCGGAGAAGCTCAAGGATGGTACCGATCGATGCGCGCAACCCCATTTAGTGGGGGTAGAGCCTACTTGCAAGTCTCTCCGACCTTCACAAAAAAAGTTATTCAAGAATATCTCTTTCTCCTATGTGCTTTCATCCCTAACCCTAACCCTAACCCTTCCGAAAGTCGGAGAAGCTCAAGGATGGTACCGATCGATGCGCGCTACCCCATTTAGTGGGGGTAGAGCCTACTTGCAAGTCTCTCCGACCTTCACAAAAAAAGTTATTCAAGAATATCTCTTTCTCCTATGTGCTTTCATCCCTAACCCTAACCCTAACCCTTCCGAAAGTCGGAGAAGCTCAAGGATGGTACCGATCGATGCGCGCTACCCCATTTAGTGGGGGTAGAGCCTACTTGCAAGTCTCTCCGACCTTCACAAAAAAAGTTATTCAAGAATATCTCCTCAGATTTGGGGGAATTTCGTCGGTCGACCTCTTCCGAAGGTCGTACAAGCTCGGGGATGGTACCAATCGATCCGCAGGACCCAAATTAGTCCAGATGCAACCACTTTTCAAGTCTCTCCGACCTTCACAAAAAAATTTATTCAAGAATATCTCTTTCTCCTATGTGCTTTCATCCCTAACCCTAACCCTAACCCTTCCGAAAGTCGGAGAAGCTCAAGGATGGTAGCGATCGATGCGCGCTACCCCATTTAGTGGGGGTAGAGCCTACTTGCAAGTCTCTCCGACCTTCACAAAAAAAGTTATTCAAGAATATCTCCTCAGATTTGGGGGAATTTCGTCGGTCGACCTCTTCCGAAGGTCGTACAAGCTCGGGGATGGTACCAATCGATCCGCAGGACCCAAATTAGTCCAGATGCAACCACTTTCCAAGTCTCTCCGACCTTCAAAAAAAAAGTTATTCAAGAATATCTCTTTCTCCTATGTGCTTTCATCCCTAACCCTAACCCTAACCCTTCCGAAAGTCGGAGAAGCTCAAGGATAGTACCGATCGATGCGCGCTACCCCATTTAGTGGGGGTAGAGCCTACTTGCAAGTCTCTCCGACCTTCACAAAAAAAGTTATTCAAGAATATCTCTTTCTCCTATGTGCTTTCATCCCTAACCCTAACCCTAACCCTTCCGAAAGTCGGAGAAGCTCAAGGATGGTACCGATCGATGCGCGCTACCCCATTTAGTGGGGGTAGAGCCTACTTGCAAGTCTCTCCGACCTTCACAAAAAAAGTTATTCAAGAATATCTCCTCAGATTTGGGGGAATTTCGTCGGTCGACCTCTTCCGAAGGTCGTACAAGCTCGGGGATGGTACCAATCGATCCGCAGGACCCAAATTAGTCCAGATGCAACCACTTTCCAAGTCTCTCCGACCTTCACAAAAAAAGTTATTCAAGAATATCTCTTTCTCCTATGTGCTTTCATCCCTAACCCTAACCCTAACCCTTCCGAAAGTCGGAGAAGCTCAAGGATGGTACCGATCGATGCGCGCTACCCCATTTAGTGGGGGTAGAGCCTACTTGCAAGTCTCTCCGACCTTCACAAAAAAAGTTATTCAAGAATATCTCTTTCTCCTATGTGCTTTCATCCCTAACCCTAACCCTAACCCTTCCGAAAGTCGGAGAAGCTCAAGGATGGTACCGATCGATGCGCGCTACCCCATTTAGTGGGGGTAGAGCCTACTTGCAAGTCTCTCCGACCTTCACAAAAAAAGTTATTCAAGAATATCTCCTCAGATTTGGGGGAATTTCGTCGGTCGACCTCTTCCGAAGGTCGTACAAGCTCGGGGATGGTACCAATCGATCCGCAGGACCCAAATTAGTCCAGATGCAACCACTTTCCAAGTCTCTCCGACCTTCACAAAAAAAGTTATTCAAGAATATCTCTTTCTCCTATGTGCTTTCATCCCTAACCCTAACCCTAACCCTTCCGAAAGTCGGAGAAGCTCAAGGATGGTACCGATCGATGCGCGCAACCCCATTTAGTGGGGGTAGAGCCTACTTGCAAGTCTCTCCGACCTTCACAAAAAAAGTTATTCAAGAATATCTCTTTCTCCTATGTGCTTTCATCCCTAACCCTAACCCTAACCCTTCCGAAAGTCGGAGAAGCTCAAGGATGGTACCGATCGATGCGCGCTACCCCATTTAGTGGGGGTAGAGCCTACTTGCAAGTCTCTCCGACCTTCACAAAAAAAGTTATTCAAGAATATCTCCTCAGATTTGGGGGAATTTCGTCGGTCGACCTCTTCCGAAGGTCGTACAAGCTCGGGGATGGTACCAATCGATCCGCAGGACCCAAATTAGTCCAGATGCAACCACTTTCCAAGTCTCTCCGACCTTCACAAAAAAAGTTATTCAAGAATATCTCTTTCTCCTATGTGCTTTCATCCCTAACCCTAACCCTAACCCTTCCGAAAGTCGGAGAAGCTCAAGGATGGTACTGATCGATGCGCGCAACCCCATTTAGTGGGGGTAGAGCCTACTTGCAAGTCTCTCCGACCTTCACAAAAAAAGTTATTCAAGAATATCTCTTTCTCCTATGTGCTTTCATCCCTAACCCTAACCCTAACCCTTCCGAAAGTCGGAGAAGCTCAAGGATGGTACCGATCGATGCGCGCTACCCCATTTAGTGGGGGTAGAGCCTACTTGCAAGTCTCTCCGACCTTCACAAAAAAAGTTATTCAAGAATATCTCCTCAGATTTGGGGGAATTTCGTCGGTCGACCTCTTCCGAAGGTCGTACAAGCTCGGGGATGGTACCAATCGATCCGCAGGACCCAAATTAGTCCAGATGCAACCACTTTCCAAGTCTCTCCGACCTTCACAAAAAAAGTTATTCAAGAATATCTCTTTCTCCTATGTGCTTTCATCCCTAACCCTAACCCTAACCCTTCCGAAAGTCGGAGAAGCTCAAGGATGGTACCGATCGATGCGCGCAACCCCATTTAGTGGGGGTAGAGCCTACTTGCAAGTCTCTCCGACCTTCACAAAAAAAGTTATTCAAGAATATCTCTTTCTCCTATGTGCTTTCATCCCTAACCCTAACCCTAACCCTTCCGAAAGTCGGAGAAGCTCAAGGATGGTACCGATCGATGCGCGCTACCCCATTTAGTGGGGGTAGAGCCTACTTGCAAGTCTCTCCGACCTTCACAAAAAAAGTTATTCAAGAATATCTCTTTCTCCTATGTGCTTTCATCCCTAACCCTAACCCTAACCCTTCCGAAAGTCGGAGAAGCTCAAGGATGGTACCGATCGATGCGCGCTACCCCATTTAGTGGGGGTAGAGCCTACTTGCAAGTCTCTCCGACCTTTACAAAAAAAGTTATTCAAGAATATCTCCTCAGATTTGGGGGAATTTCGTCGGTCGACCTCTTCCGAAGGTCGTACAAGCTCGGGGATGGTACCAATCGATCCGCAGGACCCAAATTAGTCCAGATGCAACCACTTTTCAAGTCTCTCCGACCTTCACAAAAAAAGTTATTCAAGAATATCTCTTTCTCCTATGTGCTTTCATCCCTAACCCTAACCCTAACCCTTCCGAAAGTCGGAGAAGCTCAAGGATGGTAGCGATCGATGCGCGCTACCCCATTTAGTGGGGGTAGAGCCTACTTGCAAGTCTCTCCGACCTTCACAAAAAAAGTTATTCAAGAATATCTCCTCAGATTTGGGGGAATTTCGTCGGTCGACCTCTTCCGAAGGTCGTACAAGCTCGGGGATGGTACCAATCGATCCGCAGGACCCAAATTAGTCCAGATGCAACCACTTTCCAAGTCTCTCCGACCTTCACAAAAAAAGTTATTCAAGAATATCTCTTTCTCCTATGTGCTTTCATCCCTAACCCTAACCCTAACCCTTCCGAAAGTCGGAGAAGCTCAAGGATAGTACCGATCGATGCGCGCTACCCCATTTAGTGGGGGTAGAGCCTACTTGCAAGTCTCTCCGACCTTCACAAAAAAAGTTATTCAAGAATATCTCTTTCTCCTATGTGCTTTCATCCCTAACCCTAACCCTAACCCTTCCGAAAGTCGGAGAAGCTCAAGGATGGTACCGCTCGATGCGCGCTACCCCATTTAGTGGGGGTAGAGCCTACTTGCAAGTCTCTCCGACCTTCACAAAAAAAGTTATTCAAGAATATCTCCTCAGATTTGGGGGAATTTCGTCGGTCGACCTCTTCCGAAGGTCGTACAAGCTCGGGGATGGTACCAATCGATCCGCAGGACCCAAATTAGTCCAGATGCAACCACTTTCCAAGTCTCTCCGACCTTCACAAAAAAAGTTATTCAAGAATATCTCTTTCTCCTATGTGCTTTCATCCCTAACCCTAACCCTAACCCTTCCGAAAGTCGGAGAAGCTCAAGGATGGTACTGATCGATGCGCGCTACCCCATTTAGTGGGGGTAGAGCCTACTTGCAAGTCTCTCCGACCTTCACAAAAAAAGTTATTCAAGAATATCTCCTCAGATTTGGGGGAATTTCGTCGGTCGACCTCTTCCGAAGGTCGTACAAGCTCGGGGATGGTACCAATCGATCCGCAGGACCCAAATTAGTCCAGATGCAACCACTTTCCAAGTCTCTCCGACCTTCACAAAAAAAGTTATTCAAGAATATCTCTTTCTCCTATGTGCTTTCATCCCTAACCCTAACCCTAACCCTTCCGAAAGTCGGAGAAGCTCAAGGATGGTACCGATCGATGCGCGCAACCCCATTTAGTGGGGGTAGAGCCTACTTGCAAGTCTCTCCGACCTTCACAAAAAAAGTTATTCAAGAATATCTCTTTCTCCTATGTGCTTTCATCCCTAACCCTAACCCTAACCCTTCCGAAAGTCGGAGAAGCTCAAGGATGGTACTGATCGATGCGCGCTACCCCATTTAGTGGGGGTAGAGCCTACTTGCAAGTCTCTCCGACCTTCACAAAAAAAGTTATTCAAGAATATCTCCTCAGATTTGGGGGAATTTCGTCGGTCGACCTCTTCCGAAGGTCGTACAAGCTCGGGGATGGTACCAATCGATCTGCAGGACCCAAATTAGTCCAGATGCAACCACTTTCCAAGTCTCTCCGACCTTCACAAAAAAAGTTATTCAAGAATATCTCTTTCTCCTATGTGCTTTCATCCCTAACCCTAACCCTTCCGAAAGTCGGAGAAGCTCAAGGATGGTACCGATCGATGCGCGCAACCCCATTTAGTGGGGGTAGAGCCTACTTGCAAGTCTCTCCGACCTTCACAAAAAAAGTTATTCAAGAATATCTCTTTCTCCTATGTGCTTTCATCCCTAACCCTAACCCTAACCCTTCCGAAAGTCGGAGAAGCTCAAGGATGGTACCGATCGATGTGCGCTACCCCATTTAGTGGGGGTAGAGCCTACTTGCAAGTCTCTCCGACCTTCACAAAAAAAGTTATTCAAGAATATCTCCTCAGATTTGGGGGAATTTCGTCGGTCGACCTCTTCCAAAGGTCGTACAAGCTCGGGGATGGTACCAATCGATCCGCAGGACCCAAATTAGTCCAGATGCAACCACTTTCCAAGTCTCTCCGACCTTCACAAAAAAAGTTATTCAAGAATATCTCTTTCTCCTATGTGCTTTCATCCCTAACCCTAACCCTAACCCTTCCGAAAGTCGGAGAAGCTCAAGGATGGTACCGATCGATGCGCGCAACCCCATTTAGTGGGGGTAGAGCCTACTTGCAAGTCTCTCCGACCTTCACAAAAAAAGTTATTCAAGAATATCTCTTTCTCCTATGTGCTTTCATCCCTAACCCTAACCCTAACCCTTCCGAAAGTCGGAGAAGCTCAAGGATGGTACCGATCGATGCGCGCTACCCCATTTAGTGGGGGTACAGCCTACTTGCAAGTCTCTCCGACCTTCACAAAAAAAGTTATTCAAGAATATCTCCTCAGATTTGGGGGAATTTCGTCGGTCGACCTCTTCCGAAGGTCGTACAAGCTCGGGGATGGTACCAATCGATCCGCAGGACCCAAATTAGTCCAGATGCAACCACTTTCCAAGTCTCTCCGACCTTCACAAAAAAAGTTATTCAAGAATATCTCTTTCTCCTATGTGCTTTCATCCCTAACCCTAACCCTAACCCTTCCGAAAGTCGGAGAAGCTCAAGGATGGTACCGATCGATGCGCGCAACCCCATTTAGTGGGGGTAGAGCCTACTTGCAAGTCTCTCCGACCTTCACAAAAAAAGTTATTCAAGAATATCTCTTTCTCCTATGTGCTTTCATCCCTAACCCTAACCCTTCCGAAAGTCGGAGAAGCTCAAGGATGGTACCGATCGATGCGCGCTACCCCATTTAGTGGGGGTAGAGCCTACTTGCAAGTCTCTCCGACCTTCACAAAAAAAGTTATTCAAGAATATCTCTTTCTCCTATGTGCTTTCATCCCTAACCCTAACCCTAACCCTTCCGAAAGTCGGAGAAGCTCAAGGATGGTACCGATCGATGCGCGCTACCCCATTTAGTGGGGGTAGAGCCTACTTGCAAGTCTCTCTGACCTTCACAAAAAAAGTTATTCAAGAATATCTCCTCAGATTTGGGGGAATTTCGTCGGTCGACCTCTTCCGAAGGTCGTACAAGCTCGGGGATGGTACCAATCGATCCGCAGGACCCAAATTAGTCCAGATGCAACCACTTTTCAAGTCTCTCCGACCTTCACAAAAAAAGTTATTCAAGAATATCTCTTTCTCCTATGTGCTTTCATCCCTAACCCTAACCCTAACCCTTCCGAAAGTCGGAGAAGCTCAAGGATGGTAGCGATCGATGCGCGCTACCCCATTTAGTGGGGGTAGAGCCTACTTGCAAGTCTCTCCGACCTTCACAAAAAAAGTTATTCAAGAATATCTCCTCAGATTTGGGGGAATTTCGTCGGTCGACCTCTTCCGAAGGTCGTACAAGCTCGGGGATGGTACCAATCGATCCGCAGGACCCAAATTAGTCCAGATGCAACCACTTTCCAAGTCTCTCCGACCTTCACAAAAAAAGTTATTCAAGAATATCTCTTTCTCCTATGTGCTTTCATCCCTAACCCTAACCCTAACCCTTCCGAAAGTCGGAGAAGCTCAAGGATGGTACCGATCGATGCGCGCAACCCCATTTAGTGGGGGTAGAGCCTACTTGCAAGTCTCTCCGACCTTCACAAAAAAAGTTATTCAAGAATATCTCTTTCTCCTATGTGCTTTCATCCCTAACCCTAACCCTAACCCTTCCGAAAGTCGGAGAAGCTCAAGGATGGTACCGATCGATGCGCGCTACCCCATTTAGTGGGGGTAGAGCCTACTTGCAAGTCTCTCCGACCTTCACAAAAAAAGTTATTCAAGAATATCTCCTCAGATTTGGGGGAATTTCGTCGGTCGACCTCTTCCGAAGGTCGTACAAGCTCGGGGATGGTACCAATCGATCCGCAGGACCCAAATTAGTCCAGATGCAACCACTTTCCAAGTCTCTCCGACCTTCACAAAAAAAGTTATTCAAGAATATCTCTTTCTCCTATGTGCTTTCATCCCTAACCCTAACCCTAACCCTTCCGAAAGTCGGAGAAGCTCAAGGATGGTACCGATCGATGCGCGCAACCCCATTTAGTGGGGGTAGAGCCTACTTGCAAGTCTCTCCGACCTTCACATAAAAAGTTATTCAAGAATATCTCTTTCTCCTATGTGCTTTCATCCCTAACCCTAACCCTAACCCTTCCGAAAGTCGGAGAAGCTCAAGGATGGTACCGATCGATGCGCGCTACCCCATTTAGTGGGGGTAGAGCCTACTTGCAAGTCTCTCCGACCTTCACAAAAAAAGTTATTCAAGAATATCTCCTCAGATTTGGGGGAATTTCGTCGGTCGACCTCTTCCGAAGGTCGTACAAGCTCGGGGATGGTACCAATCGATCCGCAGGACCCAAATTAGTCCAGATGCAACCACTTTCCAAGTCTCTCCGACCTTCACAAAAAAAGTTATTCAAAAATATCTCTTTCTCCTATGTGCTTTCATCCCTAACCCTAACCCTAACCCTTCCGAAAGTCGGAGAAGCTCAAGGATGGTACCGATCGATGCGCGCAACCCCATTTAGTGGGGGTAGAGCCTACTTGCAAGTCTCTCCGACCTTCACAAAAAAAGTTATTCAAGAATATCTCTTTCTCCTATGTGCTTTCATCCCTAACCCTAACCCTAACCCTTCCGAAAGTCGGAGAAGCTCAAGGATGGTACCGATCGATGCGCGCTACCCCATTTAGTGGGGGTAGAGCCTACTTGCAAGTCTCTCCGACCTTCACAAAAAAAGTTATTCAAGAATATCTCTTTCTCCTATGTGCTTTCATCCCTAACCCTAACCCTAACCCTTCCGAAAGTCGGAGAAGCTCAAGGATGGTACCGATCGATGCGCGCTACCCCATTTAGTGGGGGTAGAGCCTACTTGCAAGTCTCTCCGACCTTCACAAAAAAAGTAATTCAAGAATATCTCTTTCTCCTATGTGCTTTCATCCCTAACCCTAACCCTTCCGAAAGTCGGAGAAGATCAAGGATGGTACCGATCGATGCGCGCTACCCCATTTAGTGGGGGTAGAGCCTACTTGCAAGTCTCTCCGACCTTCACAAAAAACGTTATTCAAGAATATCTCCTCAGATTTGGGGGAATTTCGTCGGTCGACCTCTTCCGAAGGTCGTACAAGCTCGGGGATGGTACCAATCGATCTGCAGGACCCAAATTAGTCCAGATGCAACCACTTTCCAAGTCTCTCCGACCTTCACAAAAAAAGTTATTCAAGAATATCTCTTTCTCCTATGTGCTTTCATCCCTAACCCTAACCCTAACCCTTCCGAAAGTCGGAGAAGCTCAAGGATGGTACCGATCGATGCGCGCAACCCCATTTAGTGGGGGTAGAGCCTACTTGCAAGTCTCTCCGACCTTCACAAAAAAAGTTATTCAAGAATATCTCTTTCTCCTATGTGCTTTCATCCCTAACCCTAACCCTAACCCTTCCGAAAGTCGGAGAAGCTCAAGGATGGTACCGATCGATGCGCGCTACCCCATTTAGTGGGGGTAGAGCCTACTTGCAAGTCTCTCCGACCTTCACAAAAAAAGTTATTCAAGAATATCTCTTTCTCCTATGTGCTTTCATCCCTAACCCTAACCCTAACCCTTCCGAAAGTCGGAGAAGCTCAAGGATGGTACCGATCGATGCGCGCTACCCCATTTAGTGGGGGTAGAGCCTACTTGCAAGTCTCTCCGACCTTCACAAAAAAAGTTATTCAAGAATATCTCCTCAGATTTGGGGGAATTTCGTCGGTCGACCTCTTCCGAAGGTCGTACAAGCTCGGGGATGGTACCAATCGATCCGCAGGACCCAAATTAGTCCAGATGCAACCACTTTTCAAGTCTCTCCGACCTTCACAAAAAAAGTTATTCAAGAATATCTCTTTCTCCTATGTGCTTTCAGCCCTAACCCTAACCCTAACCCTTCCGAAAGTCGGAGAAGCTCAAGGATGGTAGCGATCGATGCGCGCTACCCCATTTAGTGGGGGTAGAGCCTACTTGCAAGTCTCTCCGACCTTCACAAAAAAAGTTATTCAAGAATATCTCCTCAGATTTGGGGGAATTTCGTCGGTCGACCTCTTCCGAAGGTCGTACAAGCTCGGGGATGGTACCAATCGATCCGCAGGACCCAAATTAGTACAGATGCAACCACTTTCCAAGTCTCTCCGACCTTCACAAAAAAAGTTATTCAAGAATATCTCTTTCTCCTATGTGCTTTCATCCCTAACCCTAACCCTAACCCTTCCGAAAGTCGGAGAAGCTCAAGGATAGTACCGATCGATGCGCGCTACCCCATTTAGTGGGGGTAGAGCCTACTTGCAAGTCTCTCCAACCTTCACAAAAAAAGTTATTCAAGAATATCTCTTTCTCCTATGTGCTTTCATCCCTAACCCTAACCCTAACCCTTCCGAAAGTCGGAGAAGCTCAAGGATGGTACCGATCGATGCGCGCTACCCCATTTAGTGGGGGTAGAGCCTACTTGCAAGTCTCTCTGACCTTCACAAAAAAAGTTATTCAAGAATATCTCCTCAGATTTGGGGGAATTTCGTCGGTCGACCTCTTCCGAAGGTCGTACAAGCTCGGGGATGGTACCAATCGATCCGCAGGACCCAAATTAGTCCAGATGCAACCACTTTTCAAGTCTCTCCGACCTTCACAAAAAAAGTTATTCAAGAATATCTCTTTCTCCTATGTGCTTTCATCCCTAACCCTAACCCTAACCCTTCCGAAAGTCGGAGAAGCTCAAGGATGGTAGCGATCGATGCGCGCTACCCCATTTAGTGGGGGTAGAGCCTACTTGCAAGTCTCTCCGACCTTCACAAAAAAAGTTATTCAAGAATATCTCCTCAGATTTGGGGGAATTTCGTCGGTCGACCTCTTCCGAAGGTCGTACAAGCTCGGGGATGGTACCAATCGATCCGCAGGACCCAAATTAGTCCAGATGCAACCACTTTCCAAGTCTCTCCGACCTTCACAAAAAAAGTTATTCAAGAATATCTCTTTCTCCTATGTGCTTTCATCCCTAACCCTAACCCTAACCCTTCCGAAAGTCGGAGAAGCTCAAGGATGGTACCGATCGATGCGCGCAACCCCATTTAGTGGGGGTAGAGCCTACTTGCAAGTCTCTCCGACCTTCACAAAAAAAGTTATTCAAGAATATCTCTTTCTCCTATGTGCTTTCATCCCTAACCCTAACCCTAACCCTTCCGAAAGTCGGAGAAGCTCAAGGATGGTACCGATCGATGCGCGCTACCCCATTTAGTGGGGGTAGAGCCTACTTGCAAGTCTCTCCGACCTTCACAAAAAAAGTTATTCAAGAATATCTCCTCAGATTTGGGGGAATTTCGTCGGTCGACCTCTTCCGAAGGTCGTACAAGCTCGGGGATGGTACCAATCGATCCGCAGGACCCAAATTAGTCCAGATGCAACCACTTTCCAAGTCTCTCCGACCTTCACAAAAAAAGTTATTCAAGAATATCTCTTTCTCCTATGTGCTTTCATCCCTAACCCTAACCCTAACCCTTCCGAAAGTCGGAGAAGCTCAAGGATGGTACCGATCGATGCGCGCAACCCCATTTAGTGGGGGTAGAGCCTACTTGCAAGTCTCTCCGACCTTCACATAAAAAGTTATTCAAGAATATCTCTTTCTCCTATGTGCTTTCATCCCTAACCCTAACCCTAACCCTTCCGAAAGTCGGAGAAGCTCAAGGATGGTACCGATCGATGCGCGCTACCCCATTTAGTGGGGGTAGAGCCTACTTGCAAGTCTCTCCGACCTTCACAAAAAAAGTTATTCAAGAATATCTCCTCAGATTTGGGGGAATTTCGTCGGTCGACCTCTTCCGAAGGTCGTACAAGCTCGGGGATGGTACCAATCGATCCGCAGGACCCAAATTAGTCCAGATGCAACCACTTTCCAAGTCTCTCCGACCTTCACAAAAAAAGTTATTCAAGAATATCTCTTTCTCCTATGTGCTTTCATCCCTAACCCTAACCCTAACCCTTCCGAAAGTCGGAGAAGCTCAAGGATGGTACCGATCGATGCGCGCAACCCCATTTAGTGGGGGTAGAGCCTACTTGCAAGTCTCTCCGACCTTCACAAAAAAAGTTATTCAAGAATATCTCTTTCTCCTATGTGCTTTCATCCCTAACCCTAACCCTAACCCTTCCGAAAGTCGGAGAAGCTCAAGGATGGTACCGATCGATGCGCGCTACCCCATTTAGTGGGGGTAGAGCCTACTTGCAAGTCTCTCCGACCTTCACAAAAAAAGTTATTCAAGAATATCTCTTTCTCCTATGTGCTTTCATCCCTAACCCTAACCCTAACCCTTCCGAAAGTCGGAGAAGCTCAAGGATGGTACCGATCGATGCGCGCTACCCCATTTAGTGGGGGTAGAGCCTACTTGCAAGTCTCTCCGACCTTCACAAAAAAAGTAATTCAAGAATATCTCTTTCTCCTATGTGCTTTCATCCCTAACCCTAACCCTTCCGAAAGTCGGAGAAGCTCAAGGATGGTACCGATCGATGCGCGCTACCCCATTTAGTGGGGGTAGAGCCTACTTGCAAGTCTCTCCGACCTTCACAAAAAACGTTATTCAAGAATATCTCCTCAGATTTGGGGGAATTTCGTCGGTCGACCTCTTCCGAAGGTCGTACAAGCTCGGGGATGGTACCAATCGATCTGCAGGACCCAAATTAGTCCAGATGCAACCACTTTCCAAGTCTCTCCGACCTTCACAAAAAAAGTTATTCAAGAATATCTCTTTCTCCTATGTGCTTTCATCCCTAACCCTAACCCTAACCCTTCCGAAAGTCGGAGAAGCTCAAGGATGGTACCGATCGATGCGCGCAACCCCATTTAGTGGGGGTAGAGCCTACTTGCAAGTCTCTCCGACCTTCACAAAAAAAGTTATTCAAGAATATCTCTTTCTCCTATGTGCTTTCATCCCTAACCCTAACCCTAACCCTTCCGAAAGTCGGAGAAGCTCAAGGATGGTACCGATCGATGCGCGCTACCCCATTTAGTGGGGGTAGAGCCTACTTGCAAGTCTCTCCGACCTTCACAAAAAAAGTTATTCAAGAATATCTCTTTCTCCTATGTGCTTTCATCCCTAACCCTAACCCTAACCCTTCCGAAAGTCGGAGAAGCTCAAGGATGGTACCGATCGATGCGCGCTACCCCATTTAGTGGGGGTAGAGCCTACTTGCAAGTCTCTCCGACCTTCACAAAAAAAGTTATTCAAGAATATCTCCTCAGATTTGGGGGAATTTCGTCGGTCGACCTCTTCCGAAGGTCGTACAAGCTCGGGGATGGTACCAATCGATCCGCAGGACCCAAATTAGTCCAGATGCAACCACTTTTCAAGTCTCTCCGACCTTCACAAAAAAAGTTATTCAAGAATATCTCTTTCTCCTATGTGCTTTCAGCCCTAACCCTAACCCTAACCCTTCCGAAAGTCGGAGAAGCTCAAGGATGGTAGCGATCGATGCGCGCTACCCCATTTAGTGGGGGTAGAGCCTACTTGCAAGTCTCTCCGACCTTCACAAAAAAAGTTATTCAAGAATATCTCCTCAGATTTGGGGGAATTTCGTCGGTCGACCTCTTCCGAAGGTCGTACAAGCTCGGGGATGGTACCAATCGATCCGCAGGACCCAAATTAGTACAGATGCAACCACTTTCCAAGTCTCTCCGACCTTCACAAAAAAAGTTATTCAAGAATATCTCTTTCTCCTATGTGCTTTCATCCCTAACCCTAACCCTAACCCTTCCGAAAGTCGGAGAAGCTCAAGGATAGTACCGATCGATGCGCGCTACCCCATTTAGTGGGGGTAGAGCCTACTTGCAAGTCTCTCCAACCTTCACAAAAAAAGTTATTCAAGAATATCTCTTTCTCCTATGTGCTTTCATCCCTAACCCTAACCCTAACCCTTCCGAAAGTCGGAGAAGCTCAAGGATGGTACCGATCGATGCGCGCTACCCCATTTAGTGGGGGTAGAGCCTACTTGCAAGTCTCTCCGACCTTCATAAAAAAAGTTATTCAAGAATATCTCCTCAGATTTGGGGGAATTTCGTCGGTCGACCTCTTCCGAAGGTCGTACAAGCTCGGGGATGGTACCAATCGATCCGCAGGACCCAAATTAGTCCAGATGCAACCACTTTCCATGTCTCTCCGACCTTCACAAAAAAAGTTATTCAAGAATATCTCTTTCTCCTATGTGCTTTCATCCCTAACCCTAACCCTAACCCTTCCGAAAGTCGGAGAAGCTCAAGGATGGTACCGATCGATGCGCGCTACCCCATTTAGTGGGGGTAGAGCCTACTTGCAAGTCTCTCCGACCTTCACAAAAAAAGTTATTCAAGAATATCTCTTTCTCCTATGTGCTTTCATCCCTAACCCTAACCCTAACCCTTCCGAAAGTCGGAGAAGCTCAAGGATAGTACCGATCGATGCGCGCTACCCCATTTAGTGGGGGTAGAGCCTACTTGCAAGTCTCTCCGACCTTCACAAAAAAAGTTATTCAAGAATATCTCTTTCTCCTATGTGCTTTCATCCCTAACCCTAACCCTAACCCTTCCGAAAGTCGGAGAAGCTCAAGGATGGTACCGATCGATGCGCGCTACCCCATTTAGTGGGGGTAGAGCCTACTTGCAAGTCTCTCCGACCTTCACAAAAAAAGTTATTCAAGAATATCTCCTCAGATTTGGGGGAATTTCGTCGGTCGACCTCTTCCGAAGGTCGTACAAGCTCGGGGATGGTACCAATCGATCCGCAGGACCCAAATTAGTCCAGATGCAACCACTTTCCAAGTCTCTCCGACCTTCACAAAAAAAGTTATTCAAGAATATCTCTTTCTCCTATGTGCTTTCATCCCTAACCCTAACCCTAACCCTTCCGAAAGTCGGAGAAGCTCAAGGATGGTACCGATCGATGCGCGCTACCCCATTTAGTGGGGGTAGAGCCTACTTGCAAGTCTCTCCGACCTTCACAAAAAAAGTTATTCAAGAATATCTCTTTCTCCTATGTGCTTTCATCCCTAACCCTAACCCTAACCCTTCCGAAAGTCGGAGAAGCTCAAGGATGGTACCGATCGATGCGCGCTACCCCATTTAGTGGGGGTAGAGCCTACTTGCAAGTCTCTCCGACCTTCACAAAAAAAGTTATTCAAGAATATCTCCTCAGATTTGGGGGAATTTCGTCGGTCGACCTCTTCCGAAGGTCGTACAAGCTCGGGGATGGTACCAATCGATCTGCAGGACCCAAATTAGTCCAGATGCAACCACTTTCCAAGTCTCTCCGACCTTCACAAAAAAAGTTATTCAAGAATATCTCTTTCTCCTATGTGCTTTCATCCCTAACCCTAACCCTAACCCTTCCGAAAGTCGGAGAAGCTCAAGGATGGTACCGATCGATGCGCGCAACCCCATTTAGTGGGGGTAGAGCCTACTTGCAAGTCTCTCCGACCTTCACAAAAAAAGTTATTCAAGAATATCTCTTTCTCCTATGTGCTTTCATCCCTAACCCTAACCCTTCCGAAAGTCGGAGAAGCTCAAGGATGGTACCGATCGATGCGCGCTACCCCATTTAGTGGGGGTAGAGCCTACTTGCAAGTCTCTCCGACCTTCACAAAAAAAGTTATTCAAGAATATCTCTTTCTCCTATGTGCTTTCATCCCTAACCCTAACCCTAACCCTTCCGAAAGTCGGAGAAGCTCAAGGATGGTACCGATCGATGCGCGCTACCCCATTTAGTGGGGGTAGAGCCTACTTGCAAGTCTCTCCGACCTTCACAAAAAAAGTTATTCAAGAATATCTCTTTCTCCTATGTGCTTTCATCCCTAACCCTAACCCTAACCCTTCCGAAAGTCGGAGAAGCTCAAGGATGGTACCGATCGATGCGCGCTACCCCATTTAGTGGGGGTAGAGCCTACTTGCAAGTCTCTCCGACCTTCACAAAAAAAGTTATTCAAGAATATCTCCTCAGATTTGGGGGAATTTCGTCGGTCGACCTCTTCCGAAGGTCGTACAAGCTCGGGGATGGTACCAATCGATCTGCAGGACCCAAATTAGTCCAGATGCAACCACTTTCCAAGTCTCTCCGACCTTCACAAAAAAAGTTATTCAAGAATATCTCTTTCTCCTATGTGCTTTCATCCCTAACCCTAACCCTAACCCTTCCGAAAGTCGGAGAAGCTCAAGGATGGTACCGATCGATGCGCGCTACCCCATTTAGTGGGGGTAGAGCGTACTTGCAAGTCTCTCCGACCTTCACAAAAAAAGTTATTCAAGAATATCTCTTTCTCCTATGTGCTTTCATCCCTAACCCTAACCCTAACCCTTCCGAAAGTCGGAGAAGCTCAAGGATGGTACCGATCGATGCGCGCTACCCCATTTAGTGGGGGTAGAGCCTACTTGCAAGTCTCTCCAACCTTCACAAAAAAAGTTATTCAAGAATATCTCCTCAGATTTGGGGGAATTTCGTCGGTCGACCTCTTCCGAAGGTCGTACAAGCTCGGGGATGGTACCAATCGATCTGCAGGACCCAAATTAGTCCAGATGCAACCACTTTCCAAGTCTCTCCGACCTTCACAAAAAAAGTTATTCAAGAATATCTCTTTCTCCTATGTGCTTTCATCCCTAACCCTAACCCTAACCCTTCCGAAAGTCGGAGAAGCTCAAGGATGGTACCGATCGATGCGCGCAACCCCATTTAGTGGGGGTAGAGCCTACTTGCAAGTCTCTCCGACCTTCACAAAAAAAGTTATTCAAGAATATCTCTTTCTCCTATGTGCTTTCATCCCTAACCCTAACCCTAACCCTTCCGAAAGTCGGAGAAGCTCAAGGATGGTACTGATCGATGCGCGCTACCCCATTTAGTGGGGGTAGAGCCTACTTGCAAGTCTCTTCGACCTTCACAAAAAAAGTTATTCAAGAATATCTCCTCAGATTTGGGGGAATTTCGTCGGTCAACCTCTTCCGAAGGTCGTACAAGCTCGGGGATGGTACCAATCGATCTGCAGGACCCAAATTAGTCCAGATGCAACCACTTTCCAAGTCTCTCCGACCTTCACAAAAAAAGTTATTCAAGAATATCTCTTTCTCCTATGTGCTTTCATCCCTAACCCTAACCCTAACCCTTCCGAAAGTCGGAGAAGCTCAAGGATGGTACCGATCGATGCGCGCTACCCCATTTAGTGGGGGTAGAGCCTACTTGCAAGTCTCTCCAACCTTCACAAAAAAAGTTATTCAAGAATATCTCCTCAGATTTGGGGGAATTTCGTCGGTCGACCTCTTCCGAAGGTCGTACAAGCTCGGGGATGGTACCAATCGATCCGCAGGACCCAAATTAGTCCAGATGCAACCACTTTCCAAGTCTCTCCGACCTTCACAAAAAAAGTTATTCAAGAATATCTCTTTCTCCTATGTGCTTTCATCCCTAACCCTAACCCTAACCCTTCCGAAAGTCGGAGAAGCTCAAGGATGGTACCGATCGATGCGCGCAACCCCATTTAGTGGGGGTAGAGCCTACTTGCAAGTCTCTCCGACCTTCACAAAAAAAGTTATTCAAGAATATCTCTTTCTCCTATGTGCTTTCATCCCTAACCCTAACCCTAACCCTTCCGAAAGTCGGAGAAGCTCAAGGATGGTACCGATCGATGCGCGCTACCCCATTTAGTGGGGGTAGAGCCTACTTGCAAGTCTCTCCGACCTTCACAAAAAAAGTAATTCAAGAATATCTCTTTCTCCTATGTGCTTTCATCCCTAACCCTAACCCTTCCGAAAGTCGGAGAAGCTCAAGGATGGTACCGATCGATGCGCGCTACCCCATTTAGTGGGGGTAGAGCCTACTTGCAAGTCTCTCCGACCTTCACAAAAAACGTTATTCAAGAATATCTCCTCAGATTTGGGGGAATTTCGTCGGTCGACCTCTTCCGAAGGTCGTACAAGCTCGGGGATGGTACCAATCGATCTGCAGGACCCAAATTAGTCCAGATGCAACCACTTTCCAAGTCTCTCCGACCTTCACAAAAAAAGTTATTCAAGAATATCTCTTTCTCCTATGTGCTTTCATCCCTAACCCTAACCCTAACCCTTCCGAAAGTCGGAGAAGCTCAAGGATGGTACCGATCGATGCGCGCAACCCCATTTAGTGGGGGTAGAGCCTACTTGCAAGTCTCTCCGACCTTCACAAAAAAAGTTATTCAAGAATATCTCTTTCTCCTATGTGCTTTCATCCCTAACCCTAACCCTAACCCTTCCGAAAGTCGGAGAAGCTCAAGGATGGTACCGATCGATGCGCGCTACCCCATTTAGTGGGGGTAGAGCCTACTTGCAAGTCTCTCCGACCTTCACAAAAAAAGTTATTCAAGAATATCTCTTTCTCCTATGTGCTTTCATCCCTAACCCTAACCCTAACCCTTCCGAAAGTCGGAGAAGCTCAAGGATGGTACCGATCGATGCGCGCTACCCCATTTAGTGGGGGTAGAGCCTACTTGCAAGTCTCTCCGACCTTCACAAAAAAAGTTATTCAAGAATATCTCCTCAGATTTGGGGGAATTTCGTCGGTCGACCTCTTCCGAAGGTCGTACAAGCTCGCGGATGGTACCAATCGATCCGCAGGACCCAAATTAGTCCAGATGCAACCACTTTTCAAGTCTCTCCGACCTTCACAAAAAAAGTTATTCAAGAATATCTCTTTCTCCTATGTGCTTTCATCCCTAACCCTAACCCTAACCCTTCCGAAAGTCGGAGAAGCTCAAGGATGGTAGCGATCGATGCGCGCTACCCCATTTAGTGGGGGTAGAGCCTACTTGCAAGTCTCTCCGACCTTCACAAAAAAAGTTATTCAAGAATATCTCCTCAGATTTGGGGGAATTTCGTCGGTCGACCTCTTCCGAAGGTCGTACAAGCTCGGGGATGGTACCAATCGATCCGCAGGACCCAAATTAGTACAGATGCAACCACTTTCCAAGTCTCTCCGACCTTCACAAAAAAAGTTATTCAAGAATATCTCTTTCTCCTATGTGCTTTCATCCCTAACCCTAACCCTAACCCTTCCGAAAGTCGGAGAAGCTCAAGGATAGTACCGATCGATGCGCGCTACCCCATTTAGTGGGGGTAGAGCCTACTTGCAAGTCTCTCCCACCTTCACAAAAAAAGTTATTCAAGAATATCTCTTTCTCCTATGTGCTTTCATCCCTAACCCTAACCCTAACCCTTCCGAAAGTCGGAGAAGCTCAAGGATGGTACCGATCGATGCGCGCTACCCCATTTAGTGGGGGTAGAGCCTACTTGCAAGTCTCTCCGACCTTCATAAAAAAAGTTATTCAAGAATATCTCCTCAGATTTGGGGGAATTTCGTCGGTCGACCTCTTCCGAAGGTCGTACAAGCTCGGGGATGGTACCAATCGATCCGCAGGACCCAAATTAGTCCAGATGCAACCACTTTCCAAGTCTCTCCGACCTTCACAAAAAAAGTTATTCAAGAATATCTCTTTCTCCTATGTGCTTTCATCCCTAACCCTAACCCTAACCCTTCCGAAAGTCGGAGAAGCTCAAGGATGGTACCGATCGATGCGCGCTACCCCATTTAGTGGGGGTAGAGCCTACTTGCAAGTCTCTCCGACCTTCACAAAAAAAGTTATTCAAGAATATCTCTTTCTCCTATGTGCTTTCATCCCTAACCCTAACCCTAACCCTTCCGAAAGTCGGAGAAGCTCAAGGATAGTACCGATCGATGCGCGCTACCCCATTTAGTGGGGGTAGAGCCTACTTGCAAGTCTCTCCGACCTTCACAAAAAAAGTTATTCAAGAATATCTCTTTCTCCTATGTGCTTTCATCCCTAACCCTAACCCTAACCCTTCCGAAAGTCGGAGAAGCTCAAGGATGGTACCGATCGATGCGCGCTACCCCATTTAGTGGGGGTAGAGCCTACTTGCAAGTCTCTCCGACCTTCACAAAAAAAGTTATTCAAGAATATCTCCTCAGATTTGGGGGAATTTCGTCGGTCGACCTCTTCCGAAGGTCGTACAAGCTCGGGGATGGTACCAATCGATCCGCAGGACCCAAATTAGTCCAGATGCAACCACTTTCCAAGTCTCTCCGACCTTCACAAAAAAAGTTATTCAAGAATATCTCTTTCTCCTATGTGCTTTCATCCCTAACCCTAACCCTAACCCTTCCGAAAGTCGGAGAAGCTCAAGGATGGTACCGATCGATGCGCGCTACCCCATTTAGTGGGGGTAGAGCCTACTTGCAAGTCTCTCCGACCTTCACAAAAAAAGTTATTCAAGAATATCTCTTTCTCCTATGTGCTTTCATCCCTAACCCTAACCCTAACCCTTCCGAAAGTCGGAGAAGCTCAAGGATGGTACCGATCGATGCGCGCTACCCCATTTAGTGGGGGTAGAGCCTACTTGCAAGTCTCTCCGACCTTCACAAAAAAAGTTATTCAAGAATATCTCCTCAGATTTGGGGGAATTTCGTCGGTCGACCTCTTCCGAAGGTCGTACAAGCTCGGGGATGGTACCAATCGATCTGCAGGACCCAAATTAGTCCAGATGCAACCACTTTCCAAGTCTCTCCGACCTTCACAAAAAAAGTTATTCAAGAATATCTCTTTCTCCTATGTGCTTTCATCCCTAACCCTAACCCTAACCCTTCCGAAAGTCGGAGAAGCTCAAGGATGGTACCGATCGATGCGCGCAACCCCATTTAGTGGGGGTAGAGCCTACTTGCAAGTCTCTCCGACCTTCACAAAAAAAGTTATTCAAGAATATCTCTTTCTCCTATGTGCTTTCATCCCTAACCCTAACCCTAACCCTTCCGAAAGTCGGAGAAGCTCAAGGATGGTACCGATCGATGCGCGCTACCCCATTTAGTGGGGGTAGAGCCTACTTGCAAGTCTCTCCGACCTTCACAAAAAAAGTTATTCAAGAATATCTCTTTCTCCTATGTGCTTTCATCCCTAACCCTAACCCTAACCCTTCCGAAAGTCGGAGAAGCTCAAGGATGGTACCGATCGATGCGCGCTACCCCATTTAGTGGGGGTAGAGCCTACTTGCAAGTCTCTCCGACCTTCACAAAAAAAGTTATTCAAGAATATCTCTTTCTCCTATGTGCTTTCATCCCTAACCCTAACCCTAACCCTTCCGAAAGTCGGAGAAGCTCAAGGATGGTACCGATCGATGCGCGCTACCCCATTTAGTGGGGGTAGAGCCTACTTGCAAGTCTCTCCGACCTTCACAAAAAAAGTTATTCAAGAATATCTCCTCAGATTTGGGGGAATTTCGTCGGTCGACCTCTTCCGAAGGTCGTACAAGCTCGGGGATGGTACCAATCGATCTGCAGGACCCAAATTAGTCCAGATGCAACCACTTTCCAAGTCTCTCCGACCTTCACAAAAAAAGTTATTCAAGAATATCTCTTTCTCCTATGTGCTTTCATCCCTAACCCTAACCCTAACCCTTCCGAAAGTCGGAGAAGCTCAAGGATGGTACCGATCGATGCGCGCTACCCCATTTAGTGGGGGTAGAGCGTACTTGCAAGTCTCTCCGACCTTCACAAAAAAAGTTATTCAAGAATATCTCTTTCTCCTATGTGCTTTCATCCCTAACCCTAACCCTAACCCTTCCGAAAGTCGGAGAAGCTCAAGGATGGTACCGATCGATGCGTGCTACCCCATTTAGTGGGGGTAGAGCCTACTTGCAAGTCTCTCCAACCTTCACAAAAAAAGTTATTCAAGAATATCTCCTCAGATTTGGGGGAATTTCGTCGGTCGACCTCTTCCGAAGGTCGTACAAGCTCGGGGATGGTACCAATCGATCTGCAGGACCCAAATTAGTCCAGATGCAACCACTTTCCAAGTCTCTCCGACCTTCACAAAAAAAGTTATTCAAGAATATCTCTTTCTCCTATGTGCTTTCATCCCTAACCCTAACCCTAACCCTTCCGAAAGTCGGAGAAGCTCAAGGATGGTACCGATCGATGCGCGCAACCCCATTTAGTGGGGGTAGAGCCTACTTGCAAGTCTCTCCGACCTTCACAAAAAAAGTTATTCAAGAATATCTCTTTCTCCTATGTGCTTTCATCCCTAACCCTAACCCTAACCCTTCCGAAAGTCGGAGAAGCTCAAGGATGGTACTGATCGATGCGCGCTACCCCATTTAGTGGGGGTAGAGCCTACTTGCAAGTCTCTTCGACCTTCACAAAAAAAGTTATTCAAGAATATCTCCTCAGATTTGGGGGAATTTCGTCGGTCGACCTCTTCCGAAGGTCGTACAAGCTCGGGGATGGTACCAATCGATCTGCAGGACCCAAATTAGTCCAGATGCAACCACTTTCCAAGTCTCTCCGACCTTCACAAAAAAAGTTATTCAAGAATATCTCTTTCTCCTATGTGCTTTCATCCCTAACCCTAACCCTAACCCTTCCGAAAGTCGGAGAAGCTCAAGGATGGTACCGATCGATGCGCGCTACCCCATTTAGTGGGGGTAGAGCCTACTTGCAAGTCTCTCCAACCTTCACAAAAAAAGTTATTCAAGAATATCTCCTCAGATTTGGGGGAATTTCGTCGGTCGACCTCTTCCGAAGGTCGTACAAGCTCGGGGATGGTACCAATCGATCCGCAGGACCCAAATTAGTCCAGATGCAACCACTTTCCAAGTCTCTCCGACCTTCACAAAAAAAGTTATTCAAGAATATCTCTTTCTCCTATGTGCTTTCATCCCTAACCCTAACCCTAACCCTTCCGAAAGTCGGAGAAGCTCAAGGATGGTACCGATCGATGCGCGCAACCCCATTTAGTGGGGGTAGAGCCTACTTGCAAGTCTCTCCGACCTTCACAAAAAAAGTTATTCAAGAATATCTCTTTCTCCTATGTGCTTTCATCCCTAACCCTAACCCTAACCCTTCCGAAAGTCGGAGAAGCTCAAGGATGGTACTGATCGATGCGCGCTACCCCATTTAGTGGGGGTAGAGCCTACTTGCAAGTCTCTCCGACCTTCACAAAAAAAGTTATTCAAGAATATCTCCTCAGATTTGGGGGAATTTCGTCGGTCGACCTCTTCCGAAGGTCGTACAAGCTCGGGGATGGTACCAATCGATCCGCAGGACCCAAATTAGTCCAGATGCAACCACTTTCCAAGTCTCTCCGACCTTCACAAAAAAAGTTATTCAAGAATATCTCTTTCTCCTATGTGCTTTCATCCCTAACCCTAACCCTAACCCTTCCGAAAGTCGGAGAAGCTCAAGGATGGTACCGATCGATGCGCGCAACCCCATTTAGTGGGGGTAGAGCCTACTTGCAAGTCTCTCCGACCTTCACAAAAAAAGTTATTCAAGAATATCTCTTTCTCCTATGTGCTTTCATCCCTAACCCTAACCCTAACCCTTCCGAAAGTCGGAGAAGCTCAAGGATGGTACCGATCGATGCGCGCTACCCCATTTAGTGGGGGTAGAGCCTACTTGCAAGTCTCTCCGACCTTCACAAAAAAAGTTATTCAAGAATATCTCCTCAGATTTGGGGGAATTTCGTCGGTCGACCTCTTCCGAAGGTCGTACAAGCTCGGGAATGGTACCAATCGATCCGCAGGACCCAAATTAGTCCAGATGCAACCACTTTCCAAGTCTCTCCGACCTTCACAAAAAAAGTTATTCAAGAATATCTCTTTCTCCTATGTGCTTTCATCCCTAACCCTAACCCTAACCCTTCCGAAAGTCGGAGAAGCTCAAGGATGGTACCGATCGATGCGCGCAACCCCATTTAGTGGGGGTAGAGCCTACTTGCAAGTCTCTCCGACCTTCACAAAAAAAGTTATTCAAGAATATCTCTTTCTCCTATGTGCTTTCATCCCTAACCCTAACCCTAACCCTTCCGAAAGTCGGAGAAGCTCAAGGATGGTACCGATCGATGCGCGCTACCCCATTTAGTGGGGGTAGAGCCTACTTGCAAGTCTCTCCGACCTTCACAAAAAAAGTTATTCAAGAATATCTCTTTCTCCTATGTGCTTTCATCCCTAACCCTAACCCTAACCCTTCCGAAAGTCGGAGAAGCTCAAGGATGGTACCGATCGATGCGCGCTACCCCATTTAGTGGGGGTAGAGCCTACTTGCAAGTCTCTCTGACCTTCACAAAAAAAGTTATTCAAGAATATCTCCTCAGATTTGGGGGAATTTCGTCGGTCGACCTCTTCCGAAGGTCGTACAAGCTCGGGGATGGTACCAATCGATCCGCAGGACCCAAATTAGTCCAGATGCAACCACTTTTCAAGTCTCTCCGACCTTCACAAAAAAAGTTATTCAAGAATATCTCTTTCTCCTATGTGCTTTCATCCCTAACCCTAACCCTAACCCTTCCGAAAGTCGGAGAAGCTCAAGGATGGTAGCGATCGATGCGCGCTACCCCATTTAGTGGGGGTAGAGCCTACTTGCAAGTCTCTCCGACCTTCACAAAAAAAGTTATTCAAGAATATCTCCTCAGATTTGGGGGAATTTCGTCGGTCGACCTCTTCCGAAGGTCGTACAAGCTCGGGGATGGTACCAATCGATCCGCAGGACCCAAATTAGTCCAGATGCAACCACTTTCCAAGTCTCTCCGACCTTCACAAAAAAAGTTATTCAAGAATATCTCTTTCTCCTATGTGCTTTCATCCCTAACCCTAACCCTAACCCTTCCGAAAGTCGGAGAAGCTCAAGGATGGTACCGATCGATGCGCGCAACCCCATTTAGTGGGGGTAGAGCCTACTTGCAAGTCTCTCCGACCTTCACAAAAAAAGTTATTCAAGAATATCTCTTTCTCCTATGTGCTTTCATCCCTAACCCTAACCCTAACCCTTCCGAAAGTCGGAGAAGCTCAAGGATGGTACCGATCGATGCGCGCTACCCCATTTAGTGGGGGTAGAGCCTACTTGCAAGTCTCTCCGACCTTCACAAAAAAAGTTATTCAAGAATATCTCCTCAGATTTGGGGGAATTTCGTCGGTCGACCTCTTCCGAAGGTCGTACAAGCTCGGGGATGGTACCAATCGATCCGCAGGACCCAAATTAGTCCAGATGCAACCACTTTCCAAGTCTCTCCGACCTTCACAAAAAAAGTTATTCAAGAATATCTCTTTCTCCTATGTGCTTTCATCCCTAACCCTAACCCTAACCCTTCCAAAAGTCGGAGAAGCTCAAGGATGGTACCGATCGATGCGCGCAACCCCATTTAGTGGGGGTAGAGCCTACTTGCAAGTCTCTCCGACCTTCACATAAAAAGTTATTCAAGAATATCTCTTTCTCCTATGTGCTTTCATCCCTAACCCTAACCCTAACCCTTCCGAAAGTCGGAGAAGCTCAAGGATGGTACCGATCGATGCGCGCTACCCCATTTAGTGGGGGTAGAGCCTACTTGCAAGTCTCTCCGACCTTCACAAAAAAAGTTATTCAAGAATATCTCCTCAGATTTGGGGGAATTTCGTCGGTCGACCTCTTCCGAAGGTCGTACAAGCTCGGGGATGGTACCAATCGATCCGCAGGACCCAAATTAGTCCAGATGCAACCACTTTCCAAGTCTCTCCGACCTTCACAAAAAAAGTTATTCAAGAATATCTCTTTCTCCTATGTGCTTTCATCCCTAACCCTAACCCTAACCCTTCCAAAAGTCGGAGAAGCTCAAGGATGGTACCGATCGATGCGCGCAACCCCATTTAGTGGGGGTAGAGCCTACTTGCAAGTCTCTCCGACCTTCACATAAAAAGTTATTCAAGAATATCTCTTTCTCCTATGTGCTTTCATCCCTAACCCTAACCCTAACCCTTCCGAAAGTCGGAGAAGCTCAAGGATGGTACCGATCGATGCGCGCTACCCCATTTAGTGGGGGTAGAGCCTACTTGCAAGTCTCTCCGACCTTCACAAAAAAAGTTATTCAAGAATATCTCCTCAGATTTGGGGGAATTTCGTCGGTCGACCTCTTCCGAAGGTCGTACAAGCTCGGGGATGGTACCAATCGATCCGCAGGACCCAAATTAGTCCAGATGCAACCACTTTCCAAGTCTCTCCGACCTTCACAAAAAAAGTTATTCAAGAATATCTCTTTCTCCTATGTGCTTTCATCCCTAACCCTAACCCTAACCCTTCCGAAAGTCGGAGAAGCTCAAGGATGGTACCGATCGATGCGCGCAACCCCATTTAGTGGGGGTAGAGCCTACTTGCAAGTCTCTCCGACCTTCACAAAAAAAGTTATTCAAGAATATCTCTTTCTCCTATGTGCTTTCATCCCTAACCCTAACCCTAACCCTTCCGAAAGTCGGAGAAGCTCAAGGATGGTACCGATCGATGCGCGCTACCCCATTTAGTGGGGGTAGAGCCTACTTGCAAGTCTCTCCGACCTTCACAAAAAAAGTTATTCAAGAATATCTCTTTCTCCTATGTGCTTTCATCCCTAACCCTAACCCTAACCCTTCCGAAAGTCGGAGAAGCTCAAGGATGGTACCGATCGATGTGCGCTACCCCATTTAGTGGGGGTAGAGCCTACTTGCAAGTCTCTCCGACCTTCACAAAAAAAGTAATTCAAGAATATCTCTTTCTCCTATGTGCTTTCATCCCTAACCCTAACCCTTCCGAAAGTCGGAGAAGCTCAAGGATGGTACCGATCGATGCGCGCTACCCCATTTAGTGGGGGTAGAGCCTACTTGCAAGTCTCTCCGACCTTCACAAAAAACGTTATTCAAGAATATCTCCTCAGATTTGGGGGAATTTCGTCGGTCGACCTCTTCCGAAGGTCGTACAAGCTCAGGGATGGTACCAATCGATCTGCAGGACCCAAATTAGTCCAGATGCAACCACTTTCCAAGTCTCTCCGACCTTCACAAAAAAAGTTATTCAAGAATATCTCTTTCTCCTATGTGCTTTCATCCCTAACCCTAACCCTAACCCTTCCGAAAGTCGGAGAAGCTCAAGGATGGTACCGATCGATGCGCGCAACCCCATTTAGTGGGGGTAGAGCCTACTTGCAAGTCTCTCCGACCTTCACAAAAAAAGTTATTCAAGAATATCTCTTTCTCCTATGTGCTTTCATCCCTAACCCTAACCCTAACCCTTCCGAAAGTCGGAGAAGCTCAAGGATGGTACCGATCGATGCGCGCTACCCCATTTAGTGGGGGTAGAGCCTACTTGCAAGTCTCTCCGACCTTCACAAAAAAAGTTATTCAAGAATATCTCTTTCTCCTATGTGCTTTCATCCCTAACCCTAACCCTAACCCTTCCGAAAGTCGGAGAAGCTCAAGGATGGTACCGATCGATGCGCGCTACCCCATTTAGTGGGGGTAGAGCCTACTTGCAAGTCTCTCCGACCTTCACAAAAAAAGTTATTCAAGAATATCTCCTCAGATTTGGGGGAATTTCGTCGGTCGACCTCTTCCGAAGGTCGTACAAGCTCGGGGATGGTACCAATCGATCCGCAGGACCCAAATTAGTCCAGATGCAACCACTTTTCAAGTCTCTCCGACCTTCACAAAAAAAGTTATTCAAGAATATCTCTTTCTCCTATGTGCTTTCATCCCTAACCCTAACCCTAACCCTTCCGAAAGTCGGAAAAGCTCAAGGATGGTAGCGATCGATGCGCGCTACCCCATTTAGTGGGGGTAGAGCCTACTTGCAAGTCTCTCCGACCTTCACAAAAAAAGTTATTCAAGAATATCTCCTCAGATTTGGGGGAATTTCGTCGGTCGACCTCTTCCGAAGGTCGTACAAGCTCGGGGATGGTACCAATCGATCCGCAGGACCCAAATTAGTCCAGATGCAACCACTTTCCAAGTCTCTCCGACCTTCACAAAAAAAGTTATTCAAGAATATCTCTTTCTCCTATGTGCTTTCATCCCTAACCCTAACCCTAACCCTAACCCTTCCGAAAGTCGGAGAAGCTCAAGGATAGTACCGATCGATGCGCGCTACCCCATTTAGTGGGGGTAGAGCCTACTTGCAAGTCTCTCCGACCTTCACAAAAAAAGTTATTCAAGAATATCTCTTTCTCCTATGTGCTTTCATCCCTAACCCTAACCCTAACCCTTCCAAAAGTCGGAGAAGCTCAAGGATGGTACCGATCGATGCGCGCTACCCCATTTAGTGGGGGTAGAGCCTACTTGCAAGTCTCTCCGACCTTCACAAAAAAAGTTATTCAAGAATATCTCCTCAGATTTGGGGGAATTTCGTCGGTCGACCTCTTCCGAAGGTCGTACAAGCTCGGGGATGGTACCAATCGATCCGCAGGACCCAAATTAGTCCAGATGCAACCACTTTCCAAGTCTCTCCGACCTTCACAAAAAAAGTTATTCAAGAATATCTCTTTCTCCTATGTGCTTTCATCCCTAACCCTAACCCTAACCCTTCCGAAAGTCGGAGAAGCTCAAGGATGGTACCGATCGATGCGCGCTACCCCATTTAGTGGGGGTAGAGCCTACTTGCAAGTCTCTCCGACCTTCACAAAAAAAGTTATTCAAGAATATCTCTTTCTCCTATGTGCTTTCATCCCTAACCCTAACCCTAACCCTTCCGAAAGTCGGAGAAGCTCAAGGATGGTACCGATCGATGCGCGCTACCCCATTTAGTGGGGGTAGAGCCTACTTGCAAGTCTCTCCGACCTTCACAAAAAAAGTTATTCAAGAATATCTCCTCAGATTTGGGGGAATTTCGTCGGTCGACCTCTTCCGAAGGTCGTACAAGCTCGGGGATGGTACCAATCGATCCGCAGGACCCAAATTAGTCCAGATGCAACCACTTTCCAAGTCTCTCCGACCTTCACAAAAAAAGTTATTCAAGAATATCTCTTTCTCCTATGTGCTTTCATCCCTAACCCTAACCCTAACCCTTCCGAAAGTCGGAGAAGCTCAAGGATGGTACCGATCGATGCGCGCAACCCCATTTAGTGGGGGTAGAGCCTACTTGCAAGTCTCTCCGACCTTCACAAAAAAAGTTATTCAAGAATATCTCTTTCTCCTATGTGCTTTCATCCCTAACCCTAACCCTAACCCTTCCGAAAGTCGGAGAAGCTCAAGGATGGTACCGATCGATGCGCGCTACCCCATTTAGTGGGGGTAGAGCCTACTTGCAAGTCTCTCCGACCTTCACAAAAAAAGTTATTCAAGAATATCTCTTTCTCCTATGTGCTTTCATCCCTAACCCTAACCCTAACCCTTCCGAAAGTCGGAGAAGCTCAAGGATGGTACCGATCGATGCGCGCTACCCCATTTAGTGGGGGTAGAGCCTACTTGCAAGTCTCTCCGACCTTCACAAAAAAAGTTATTCAAGAATATCTCTTTCTCCTATGTGCTTTCATCCCTAACCCTAACCCTAACCCTTCCGAAAGTCGGAGAAGCTCAAGGATGGTACCGATCGATGCGCGCTACCCCATTTAGTGGGGGTAGAGCCTACTTGCAAGTCTCTCCGACCTTCACAAAAAAAGTTATTCAAGAATATCTCCTCAGATTTGGGGGAATTTCGTCGGTCGACCTCTTCCGAAGGTCGTACAAGCTCGGGGATGGTACCAATCGATCTGCAGGACCCAAATTAGTCCAGATGCAACCACTTTCCAAGTCTCTCCGACCTTCACAAAAAAAGTTATTCAAGAATATCTCTTTCTCCTATGTGCTTTCATCCCTAACCCTAACCCTAACCCTTCCGAAAGTCGGAGAAGCTCAAGGATGGTACCGATCGATGCGCGCTACCCCATTTAGTGGGGGTAGAGCGTACTTGCAAGTCTCTCCGACCTTCACAAAAAAAGTTATTCAAGAATATCTCTTTCTCCTATGTGCTTTCATCCCTAACCCTAACCCTAACCCTTCCGAAAGTCGGAGAAGCTCAAGGATGGTACCGATCGATGCGCGCTACCCCATTTAGTGGGGGTAGAGCCTACTTGCAAGTCTCTCCAACCTTCACAAAAAAAGTTATTCAAGAATATCTCCTCAGATTTGGGGGAATTTCGTCGGTCGACCTCTTCCGAAGGTCGTACAAGCTCGGGGATGGTACCAATCGATCCGCAGGACCCAAATTAGTCCAGATGCAACCACTTTCCAAGTCTCTCCGACCTTCACAAAAAAAGTTATTCAAGAATATCTCTTTCTCCTATGTGCTTTCATCCCTAACCCTAACCCTAACCCTTCCGAAAGTCGGAGAAGCTCAAGGATGGTACCGATCGATGCGCGCAACCCCATTTAGTGGGGGTAGAGCCTACTTGCAAGTCTCTCCGACCTTCACAAAAAAAGTTATTCAAGAATATCTCTTTCTCCTATGTGCTTTCATCCCTAACCCTAACCCTAACCCTTCCGAAAGTCGGAGAAGCTCAAGGATGGTACTGATCGATGCGCGCTACCCCATTTAGTGGGGGTAGAGCCTACTTGCAAGTCTCTCCGACCTTCACAAAAAAAGTTATTCAAGAATATCTCCTCAGATTTGGGGGAATTTCGTCGGTCGACCTCTTCCGAAGGTCGTACAAGCTCGGGGATGGTACCAATCGATCTGCAGGACCCAAATTAGTCCAGATGCAACCACTTTCCAAGTCTCTCCGACCTTCACAAAAAAAGTTATTCAAGAATATCTCTTTCTCCTATGTGCTTTCATCCCTAACCCTAACCCTTCCGAAAGTCGGAGAAGCTCAAAGATGGTACCGATCGATGCGCGCAACCCCATTTAGTGGGGGTAGAGCCTACTTGCAAGTCTCTCCGACCTTCACAAAAAAAGTTATTCAAGAATATCTCCTCAGATTTGGGGGAATTTCGTCGGTCGACCTCTTCCGAAGGTCGTACAAGCTCGGGGATGGTACCAATCGATCTGCAGGACCCAAATTAGTCCAGATGCAACCACTTTCCAAGTCTCTCCGACCTTCACAAAAAAAGTTATTCAAGAATATCTCTTTCTCCTATGTGCTTTCATCCCTAACCCTAACCCTAACCCTTCCGAAAGTCGGAGAAGCTCAAGGATGGTACCGATCGATGCGCGCTACCCCATTTAGTGGGGGTAGAGCCTACTTGCAAGTCTCTCCGACCTTCACAAAAAAAGTTATTCAAGAATATCTCCTCAGATTTGGGGGAATTTCGTCGGTCGACCTCTTCCGAAGGTCGTACAAGCTCGGGGATGGTACCAATCGATCCGCAGGACCCAAATTAGTCCAGATGCAACCACTTTCCAAGTCTCTCCGACCTTCACAAAAAAAGTTATTCAAGAATATCTCTTTCTCCTATGTGCTTTCATCCCTAACCCTAACCCTAACCCTTCCGAAAGTCGGAGAAGCTCAAGGATGGTACCGATCGATGCGCGCTACCCCATTTAGTGGGGGTAGAGCCTACTTGCAAGTCTCTCCGACCTTCACAAAAAAAGTTATTCAAGAATATCTCCTCAGATTTGGGGGAATTTCGTCGGTCGACCTCTTCCGAAGGTCGTACAAGCTCGAGGATGGTACCAATCGATCCGCAGGACCCAAATTAGTCCAGATGCAACCACTTTTCAAGTCTCTCCGACCTTCACAAAAAAAGTTATTCAAGAATATCTCTTTCTCCTATGTGCTTTCAGCCCTAACCCTAACCCTAACCCTTCCGAAAGTCGGAGAAGCTCAAGGATGGTACTGATCGATGCGCGCAACCCCATTTAGTGGGGGTAGAGCCTACTTGCAAGTCTCTCCGACCTTCACAAAAAAAGTTATTCAAGAATATCTCTTTCTCCTATGTGCTTTCATCCCTAACCCTAACCCTAACCCTTCCGAAAGTCGGAGAAGCTCAAGGATGGTACCGATCGATGCGCGCTACCCCATTTAGTGGGGGTAGAGCCTACTTGCAAGTCTCTCCGACCTTCACAAAAAAAGTTATTCAAGAATATCTCCTCAGATTTGGGGGAATTTCGTCGGTCGACCTCTTCCGAAGGTCGTACAAGCTCGGGGATGGTACCAATCGATCCGCAGGACCCAAATTAGTCCAGATGCAACCACTTTCCAAGTCTCTCCGACCTTCACAAAAAAAGTTATTCAAGAATATCTCTTTCTCCTATGTGCTTTCATCCCTAACCCTAACCCTAACCCTTCCGAAAGTCGGAGAAGCTCAAAGATGGTACCGATCGATGCGCGCTACCCCATTTAGTGGGGGTAGAGCGTACTTGCAAGTCTCTCCGACCTTCACAAAAAAAGTTATTCAAGAATATCTCTTTCTCCTATGTGCTTTCATCCCTAACCCTAACCCTAACCCTTCCGAAAGTCGGAGAAGCTCAAGGATGGTACCGATCGATGCGCGCTACCCCATTTAGTGGGGGTAGAGCCTACTTGCAAGTCTCTCCGACCTTCACAAAAAAAGTTATTCAAGAATATCTCCTCAGATTTGGGGGAATTTCGTCGGTCGACCTCTTCCGAAGGTCGTACAAGCTCGGGGATGGTACCAATCGATCCGCAGGACCCAAATTAGTCCAGATGCAACCACTTTCCAAGTCTCTCCGACCTTCACAAAAAAAGTTATTCAAGAATATCTCTTTCTCCTATGTGCTTTCATCCCTAACCCTAACCCTAACCCTTCCGAAAGTCGGAGAAGCTCAAGGATGGTACCGATCGATGCGCGCAACCCCATTTAGTGGGGGTAGAGCCTACTTGCAAGTCTCTCCGACCTTCACAAAAAAAGTTATTCAAGAATATCTCTTTCTCCTATGTGCTTTCATCCCTAACCCTAACCCTAACCCTTCCGAAAGTCGGAGAAGCTCAAGGATGGTACCGATCGATGCGCGCTACCCCATTTAGTGGGAGTAGAGCCTACTTGCAAGTCTCTCCGACCTTCACAAAAAAAGTTATTCAAGAATATCTCCTCAGATTTGGGGGAATTTCGTCGGTCGGCCTCTTCCGAAGGTCGTACAAGCTCGAGGATGGTACCAATCGATCCGCAGGACCCAAATTAGTCCAGATGCAACCACTTTTCAAGTCTCTCCGACCTTCACAAAAAAAGTTATTCAAGAATATCTTTTTCTCCTATGTGCTTTCATCCCTAACCCTAACCCTAACCCTTCCGAAAGTCGGAGAAGCTCAAGGATGGTACCGATCGATGCGCGCTACCCCATTTAGTGGGGGTAGAGCGTACTTGCAAGTCTCTCCGACCTTCACAAAAAAAGTTATTCAAGAATATCTTTTTCTCCTATGTGCTTTCATCCCTAACCCTAACCCTAACCCTTCCGAAAGTCGGAGAAGCTCAAGGATGGTACCGATCGATGCGCGCTACCCCATTTAGTGGGGGTAGAGCCTACTTGCAAGTCTCTCCGACCTTCACAAAAAAAGTTATTCAAGAATATCTCCTCAGATTTGGGGGAATTTCGTCGGTCGACCTCTTCCGAAGGTCGTACAAGCTCGGGGATGGTACCAATCGATCCGCAGGACCCAAATTAGTCCAGATGCAACCACTTTCCAAGTCTCTCCGACCTTCACAAAAAAAGTTATTCAAGAATATCTCTTTCTCCTATGTGCTTTCATCCCTAACCCTAACCCTAACCCTTCCGAAAGTCGGAGAAGCTCAAGGATGGTACTGATCGATGCGCGCAACCCCATTTAGTGGGGGTAGAGCCTACTTGCAAGTCTCTCCGACCTTCACAAAAAAAGTTATTCAAGAATATCTCTTTCTCCTATGTGCTTTCATCCCTAACCCTAACCCTAACCCTTCCGAAAGTCGGAGAAGCTCAAGGATGGTACCGATCGATGCGCGCTACCCCATTTAGTGGGGGTAGAGCCTACTTGCAAGTCTCTCCGACCTTCACAAAAAAAGTTATTCAAGAATATCTCTTTCTCCTATGTGCTTTCATCCCTAACCCTAACCCTAACCCTTCCGAAAGTCGGAGAAGCTCAAAGATGGTACCGATCGATGCGCGCTACCCCATTTAGTGGGGGTAGAGCCTACTTGCAAGTCTCTCCGACCTTCACAAAAAAAGTTATTCAAGAATATCTCCTCAGATTTGGGGGAATTTCGTCGGTCGACCTCTTCCGAAGGTCGTACAAGCTCGGGGATGGTACCAATCGATCTGCAGGACCCAAATTAGTCCAGATGCAACCACTTTCCAAGTCTCTCCGACCTTCACAAAAAAAGTTATTCAAGAATATCTCTTTCTCCTATGTGCTTTCATCCCTAACCCTAACCCTAACCCTTCCGAAAGTCGGAGAAGCTCAAGGATGGTACCGATCGATGCGCGCTACCCCATTTAGTGGGGGTAGAGCGTACTTGCAAGTCTCTCCGACCTTCACAAAAAAAGTTATTCAAGAATATCTCTTTCTCCTATGTGCTTTCATCCCTAACCCTAACCCTAACCCTTCCGAAAGTCGGAGAAGCTCAAGGATGGTACCGATCGATGCGCGCTACCCCATTTAGTGGGGGTAGAGCCTACTTGCAAGTCTCTCCAACCTTCACAAAAAAAGTTATTCAAGAATATCTCCTCAGATTTGGGGGAATTTCGTCGGTAGACCTCTTCCGAAGGTCGTACAAGCTCGGGGATGGTACCAATCGATCCGCAGGACCCAAATTAGTCCAGATGCAACCACTTTCCAAGTCTCTCCGACCTTCACAAAAAAAGTTATTCAAGAATATCTCTTTCTCCTATGTGCTTTCATCCCTAACCCTAACCCTAACCCTTCCGAAAGTCGGAGAAGCTCAAGGATGGTACCGATCGATGCGCGCAACCCCATTTAGTGGGGGTAAAGCCTACTTGCAAGTCTCTCCGACCTTCACAAAAAAAGTTATTCAAGAATATCTCTTTCTCCTATGTGCTTTCATCCCTAACCCTAACCCTAACCCTTCCGAAAGTCGGAGAAGCTCAAGGATGGTACTGATCGATGCGCGCTACCCCATTTAGTGGGGGTAGAGCCTACTTGCAAGTCTCTCCGACCTTCACAAAAAAAGTTATTCAAGAATATCTCCTCAGATTTGGGGGAATTTCGTCGGTCGACCTCTTCCGAAGGTCGTACAAGCTCGGGGATGGTACCAATCGATCTGCAGGACCCAAATTAGTCCAGATGCAACCACTTTCCAAGTCTCTCCGACCTTCACAAAAAAAGTTATTCAAGAATATCTCTTTCTCCTATGTGCTTTCATCCCTAACCCTAACCCTTCCGAAAGTCGGAGAAGCTCAAAGATGGTACCGATCGATGCGCGCAACCCCATTTAGTGGGGGTAGAGCCTACTTGCAAGTCTCTCCGACCTTCACAAAAAAAGTTATTCAAGAATATCTCCTCAGATTTGGGGGAATTTCGTCGGTCGACCTCTTCCGAAGGTCGTACAAGCTCGGGGATGGTACCAATCGATCTGCAGGACCCAAATTAGTCCAGATGCAACCACTTTCCAAGTCTCTCCGACCTTCACAAAAAAAGTTATTCAAGAATATCTCTTTCTCCTATGTGCTTTCATCCCTAACCCTAACCCTAACCCTTCCGAAAGTCGGAGAAGCTCAAAGATGGTACTGATCGATGCGCGCTACCCCATTTAGTGGGGGTAGAGCGTACTTGCAAGTCTCTCCGACCTTCACAAAAAAAGTTATTCAAGAATATCTCTTTCTCCTATGTGCTTTCATCCCTAACCCTAACCCTAACCCTTCCGAAAGTCGGAGAAGCTCAAGGATGGTACCGATCGATGCGCGCTACCCCATTTAGTGGGGGTAGAGCCTACTTGCAAGTCTCTCCGACCTTCACAAAAAAAGTTATTCAAGAATATCTCCTCAGATTTGGGGGAATTTCGTCGGTCGACCTCTTCCGAAGGTCGTACAAGCTCGGGGATGGTACCAATCGATCCGCAGGACCCAAATTAGTACAGATGCAACCACTTTCCAAGTCTCTCCGACCTTCACAAAAAAAGTTATTCAAGAATATGTCTTTCTCCTATGTGCTTTCATCCCTAACCCTAACCCTAACCCTTCCGAAAGTCGGAGAAGCTCAAGGATGGTACCGATCGATGCGCGCTACCCCATTTAGTGGGGGTAGAGCCTACTTGCAAGTCTCTCCAACCTTCACAAAAAAAGTTATTCAAGAATATCTCCTCAGATTTGGGGGAATTTCGTCGGTCGACCTCTTCCGAAGGTCGTACAAGCTCGAGGATGGTACCAATCGATCCGCAGGACCTTCACAAAAAAAGTTATTCAAGAATATCTCTTTCTCCTATGTGCTTTCATCCCTAACCCTAACCCTAACCCTTCCGAAAGTCGGAGAAGCTCAAGGATGGTACCGATCGATGCGCGCAACCCCATTTAGTGGGGGTAGAGCCTACTTGCAAGTCTCTCCGACCTTCACAAAAAAAGTTATTCAAGAATATCTCTTTCTCCTATGTGCTTTCATCCCTAACCCTAACCCTAACCCTTCCGAAAGTCGGAGAAGCTCAAGGATGGTACTGATCGATGCGCGCTACCCCATTTAGTGGGGGTAGAGCCTACTTGCAAGTCTCTCCGACCTTCACAAAAAAAGTTATTCAAGAATATCTCCTCAGATTTGGGGGAATTTCGTCGGTCGACCTCTTCCGAAGGTCGTACAAGCTCGGGGATGGTACCAATCGATCTGCAGGACCCAAATTAGTCCAGATGCAACCACTTTCCAAGTCTCTCCGACCTTCACAAAAAAAGTTATTCAAGAATATCTCTTTCTCCTATGTGCTTTCATCCCTAACCCTAACCCTTCCGAAAGTCGGAGAAGCTCAAAGATGGTACCGATCGATGCGCGCAACCCCATTTAGTGGGGGTAGAGCCTACTTGCAAGTCTCTCCGACCTTCACAAAAAAAGTTATTCAAGAATATCTCCTCAGATTTGGGGGAATTTCGTCGGTCGACCTCTTCCGAAGGTCGTACAAGCTCGGGGATGGTACCAATCGATCTGCAGGACCCAAATTAGTCCAGATGCAACCACTTTCCAAGTCTCTCCGACCTTCACAAAAAAAGTTATTCAAGAATATCTCTTTCTCCTATGTGCTTTCATCCCTAACCCTAACCCTAACCCTTCCGAAAGTCGGAGAAGCTCAAGGATGGTACTGATCGATGCGCGCTACCCCATTTAGTGGGGGTAGAGCGTACTTGCAAGTCTCTCCGACCTTCACAAAAAAAGTTATTCAAGAATATCTCTTTCTCCTATGTGCTTTCATCCCTAACCCTAACCCTAACCCTTCCGAAAGTCGGAGAAGCTCAAGGATGGTACCGATCGATGCGCGCTACCCCATTTAGTGGGGGTAGAGCCTACTTGCAAGTCTCTCCGACCTTCACAAAAAAAGTTATTCAAGAATATCTCCTCAGATTTGGGGGAATTTCGTCGGTCGACCTCTTCCGAAGGTCGTACAAGCTCGGGGATGGTACCAATCGATCCGCAGGACCCAAATTAGTCCAGATGCAACCACTTTCCAAGTCTCTCCGACCTTCACAAAAAAAGTTATTCAAGAATATCTCTTTCTCCTATGTGCTTTCATCCCTAACCCTAACCCTAACCCTTCCGAAAGTCGGAGAAGCTCAAGGATGGTACCGATCGATGCGCGCTACCCCATTTAGTGGGGGTAGAGCCTACTTGCAAGTCTCTCCGACCTTCACAAAAAAAGTTATTCAAGAATATCTCCTCAGATTTGGGGGAATTTCGTCGGTCGACCTCTTCCGAAGGTCGTACAAGCTCGAGGATGGTACCAATCGATCCGCAGGACCCAAATTAGTCCAGATGCAACCACTTTTCAAGTCTCTCCGACCTTCACAAAAAAAGTTATTCAAGAATATCTCTTTCTCCTATGTGCTTTCAGCCCTAACCCTAACCCTAACCCTTCCGAAAGTCGGAGAAGCTCAACGATGGTACTGATCGATGCGCGCAACCCCATTTAGTGGGGGTAGAGCCTACTTGCAAGTCTCTCCGACCTTCACAAAAAAAGTTATTCAAGAATATCTCTTTCTCCTATGTGCTTTCATCCCTAACCCTAACCCTAACCCTTCCGAAAGTCGGAGAAGCTCAAGGATGGTACCGATCGATGCGCGCTACCCCATTTAGTGGGGGTAGAGCCTACTTGCAAGTCTCTCCGACCTTCACAAAAAAAGTTATTCAAGAATATCTCCTCAGATTTGGGGGAATTTCGTCGGTCGACCTCTTCCGAAGGTCGTACAAGCTCGGGGATGGTACCAATCGATCCGCAGGACCCAAATTAGTCCAGATGCAACCACTTTCCAAGTCTCTCCGACCTTCACAAAAAAAGTTATTCAAGAATATCTCTTTCTCCTATGTGCTTTCATCCCTAACCCTAACCCTAACCCTTCCGAAAGTCGGAGAAGCTCAAAGATGGTACCGATCGATGCGCGCTACCCCATTTAGTGGGGGTAGAGCGTACTTGCAAGTCTCTCCGACCTTCACAAAAAAAGTTATTCAAGAATATCTCTTTCTCCTATGTGCTTTCATCCCTAACCCTAACCCTAACCCTTCCGAAAGTCGGAGAAGCTCAAGGATGGTACCGATCGATGCGCGCTACCCCATTTAGTGGGGGTAGAGCCTACTTGCAAGTCTCTCCGACCTTCACAAAAAAAGTTATTCAAGAATATCTCCTCAGATTTGGGGGAATTTCGTCGGTCGACCTCTTCCGAAGGTCGTACAAGCTCGGGGATGGTACCAATCGATCCGCAGGACCCAAATTAGTCCAGATGCAACCACTTTCCAAGTCTCTCCGACCTTCACAAAAAAAGTTATTCAAGAATATCTCTTTCTCCTATGTGCTTTCATCCCTAACCCTAACCCTAACCCTTCCGAAAGTCGGAGAAGCTCAAGGATGGTACCGATCGATGCGCGCAACCCCATTTAGTGGGGGTAGAGCCTACTTGCAAGTCTCTCCGACCTTCACAAAAAAAGTTATTCAAGAATATCTCTTTCTCCTATGTGCTTTCATCCCTAACCCTAACCCTAACCCTTCCGAAAGTCGGAGAAGCTCAAGGATGGTACCGATCGATGCGCGCTACCCCATTTAGTGGGGGTAGAGCCTACTTGCAAGTCTCTCCGACCTTCACAAAAAAAGTTATTCAAGAATATCTCCTCAGATTTGGGGGAATTTCGTCGGTCGACCTCTTCCGAAGGTCGTACAAGCTCGAGGATGGTACCAATCGATCCGCAGGACCCAAATTAGTCCAGATGCAACCACTTTTCAAGTCTCTCCGACCTTCACAAAAAAAGTTATTCAAGAATATCTTTTTCTCCTATGTGCTTTCATCCCTAACCCTAACCCTAACCCTTCCGAAAGTCGGAGAAGCTCAAGGATGGTACCGATCGATGCGCGCTACCCCATTTAGTGGGGGTAGAGCGTACTTGCAAGTCTCTCCGACCTTCACAAAAAAAGTTATTCAAGAATATCTTTTTCTCCTATGTGCTTTCATCCCTAACCCTAACCCTAACCCTTCCGAAAGTCGGAGAAGCTCAAGGATGGTACCGATCGATGCGCGCTACCCCATTTAGTGGGGGTAGAGCCTACTTGCAAGTCTCTCCGACCTTCACAAAAAAAGTTATTCAAGAATATCTCCTCAGATTTGGGGGAATTTCGTCGGTCGACCTCTTCCGAAGGTCGTACAAGCTCGGGGATGGTACCAATCGATCCGCAGGACCCAAATTAGTCCAGATGCAACCACTTTCCAAGTCTCTCCGACCTTCACAAAAAAAGTTATTCAAGAATATCTCTTTCTCCTATGTGCTTTCATCCCTAACCCTAACCCTAACCCTTCCGAAAGTCGGAGAAGCTCAAGGATGGTACTGATCGATGCGCGCAACCCCATTTAGTGGGGGTAGAGCCTACTTGCAAGTCTCTCCGACCTTCACAAAAAAAGTTATTCAAGAATATCTCTTTCTCCTATGTGCTTTCATCCCTAACCCTAACCCTAACCCTTCCGAAAGTCGGAGAAGCTCAAGGATGGTACCGATCGATGCGCGCTACCCCATTTAGTGGGGGTAGAGCCTACTTGCAAGTCTCTCCGACCTTCACAAAAAAAGTTATTCAAGAATATCTCCTCAGATTTGGGGGAATTTCGTCGGTCGACCTCTTCCGAAGGTCGTACAAGCTCGGGGATGGTACCAATCGATCCGCAGGACCCAAATTAGTCCAGATGCAACCACTTTCCAAGTCTCTCCGACCTTCACAAAAAAAGTTATTCAAGAATATCTCTTTCTCCTATGTGCTTTCAGCCCTAACCCTAACCCTAACCCTTCCGAAAGTCGGAGAAGCTCAAAGATGGTACCGATCGATGCGCGCTACCCCATTTAGTGGGGGTAGAGCCTACTTGCAAGTCTCTCCGACCTTCACAAAAAAAGTTATTCAAGAATATCTCTTTCTCCTATGTGCTTTCATCCCTAACCCTAACCCTAACCCTTCCGAAAGTCGGAGAAGCTCAAGGATGGTACCGATCGATGCGCGCTACCCCATTTAGTGGGGGTAGAGCCTACTTGCAAGTCTCTCCGACCTTCACAAAAAAAGTTATTCAAGAATATCTCCTCAGATTTGGGGGAATTTCGTCGGTCGACCTCTTCCGAAGGTCGTACAAGCTCGGGGATGGTACCAATCGATCCGCAGGACCCAAATTAGTCCAGATGCAACCACTTTCCAAGTCTCTCCGACCTTCACAAAAAAAGTTATTCAAGAATATCTCTTTCTCCTATGTGCTTTCATCCCTAACCCTAACCCTTCCGAAAGTCGGAGAAGCTCAAGGATGGTACCGATCGATGCGCGCAACCCCATTTAGTGGGGGTAGAGCCTACTTGCAAGTCTCTCCGACCTTCACAAAAAAAGTTATTCAAGAATATCTCTTTCTCCTATGTGCTTTCATCCCTAACCCTAACCCTAACCCTTCCGAAAGTCGGAGAAGCTCAAGGATGGTACCGATCGATGTGCGCTACCCCATTTAGTGGGGGTAGAGCCTACTTGCAAGTCTCTCCGACCTTCACAAAAAAAGTTATTCAAGAATATCTCCTCAGATTTGGGGGAATTTCGTCGGTCGACCTCTTCCGAAGGTCGTACAAGCTCGGGGATGGTACCAATCGATCCGCAGGACCCAAATTAGTCCAGATGCAACCACTTTCCAAGTCTCTCCGACCTTCACAAAAAAAGTTATTCAAGAATATCTCTTTCTCCTATGTGCTTTCATCCCTAACCCTAACCCTAACCCTTCCGAAAGTCGGAGAAGCTCAAGGATGGTACCGATCGATGCGCGCAACCCCATTTAGTGGGGGTAGAGCCTACTTGCAAGTCTCTCCGACCTTCACAAAAAAAGTTATTCAAGAATATCTCTTTCTCCTATATGCTTTCATCCCTAACCCTAACCCTAACCCTTCCGAAAGTCGGAGAAGCTCAAGGATGGTACCGATCGATGCGCGCTACCCCATTTAGTGGGGGTAGAGCCTACTTGCAAGTCTCTCCGACCTTCACAAAAAAAGTTATTCAAGAATATCTCCTCAGATTTGGGGGAATTTCGTCGGTCGACCTCTTCCGAAGGTCGTACAAGCTCGAGGATGGTACCAATCGATCCGCAGGACCCAAATTAGTACAGATGCAACCACTTTTCAAGTCTCTCCGACCTTCACAAAAAAAGTTATTCAAGAATATCTTTTTCTCCTATGTGCTTTCATCCCTAACCCTAACCCTAACCCTTCCGAAAGTCGGAGAAGCTCAAGGATGGTACCGATCGATGCGCGCTACCCCATTTAGTGGGGGTAGAGCGTACTTGCAAGTCTCTCCGACCTTCACAAAAAAAGTTATTCAAGAATATCTTTTTCTCCTATGTGCTTTCATCCCTAACCCTAACCCTAACCCTTCCGAAAGTCGGAGAAGCTCAAGGATGGTACCGATCGATGCGCGCTACCCCATTTAGTGGGGGTAGAGCCTACTTGCAAGTCTCTCCGACCTTCACAAAAAAAGTTATTCAAGAATATCTCCTCAGATTTGGGGGAATTTCGTCGGTCGACCTCTTCCGAAGGTCGTACAAGCTCGGGGATGGTACCAATCGATCCGCAGGACCCAAATTAGTCCAGATGCAACCACTTTCCAAGTCTCTCCGACCTTCACAAAAAAAGTTATTCAAGAATATCTCTTTCTCCTATGTGCTTTCATCCCTAACCCTAACCCTAACCCTTCCAAAAGTCGGAGAAGCTCAAGGATGGTACTGATCGATGCGCGCAACCCCATTTAGTGGGGGTAGAGCCTACTTGCAAGTCTCTCCGACCTTCACAAAAAAAGTTATTCAAGAATATCTCTTTCTCCTATGTGCTTTCATCCCTAACCCTAACCCTAACCCTTCCGAAAGTCGGAGAAGCTCAAGGATGGTACCGATCGATGCGCGCTACCCCATTTAGTGGGGGTAGAGCCTACTTGCAAGTCTCTCCGACCTTCACAAAAAAAGTTATTCAAGAATATCTCCTCAGATTTGGGGGAATTTCGTCGGTCGACCTCTTCCGAAGGTCGTACAAGCTCGGGGATGGTACCAATCGATCCGCAGGACCCAAATTAGTCCAGATGCAACCACTTTCCAAGTCTCTCCGACCTTCACAAAAAAAGTTATTCAAGAATATCTCTTTCTCCTATGTGCTTTCAGCCCTAACCCTAACCCTAACCCTTCCGAAAGTCGGAGAAGCTCAAAGATGGTACCGATCGATGCGCGCTACCCCATTTAGTGGGGGTAGAGCCTACTTGCAAGTCTCTCCGACCTTCACAAAAAAAGTTATTCAAGAATATCTCTTTCTCCTATGTGCTTTCATCCCTAACCCTAACCCTAACCCTTCCGAAAGTCGGAGAAGCTCAAGGATGGTACCGATCGATGCGCGCTACCCCATTTAGTGGGGGTAGAGCCTACTTGCAAGTCTCTCCGACCTTCACAAAAAAAGTTATTCAAGAATATCTCCTCAGATTTGGGGGAATTTCGTCGGTCGACCTCTTCCGAAGGTCGTACAAGCTCGGGGATGGTACCAATCGATCCGCAGGACCCAAATTAGTCCAGATGCAACCACTTTCCAAGTCTCTCCGACCTTCACAAAAAAAGTTATTCAAGAATATCTCTTTCTCCTATGTGCTTTCATCCCTAACCCTAACCCTTCCGAAAGTCGGAGAAGCTCAAGGATGGTACCGATCGATGTGCGCAACCCCATTTAGTGGGGGTAGAGCCTACTTGCAAGTCTCTCCGACCTTCACAAAAAAAGTTATTCAAGAATATCTCTTTCTCCTATGTGCTTTCATCCCTAACCCTAACCCTAACCCTTCCGAAAGTCGGAGAAGCTCAAGGATGGTACCGATCGATGCGCGCTACCCCATTTAGTGGGGGTAGAGCCTACTTGCAAGTCTCTCCGACCTTCACAAAAAAAGTTATTCAAGAATATCTCCTCAGATTTGGGGGAATTTCGTCGGTCGACCTCTTCCGAAGGTCGTACAAGCTCGGGGATGGTACCAATCGATCCGCAGGACCCAAATTAGTCCAGATGCAACCACTTTCCAAGTCTCTCCGACCTTCACAAAAAAAGTTATTCAAGAATATCTCTTTCTCCTATGTGCTTTCATCCCTAACCCTAACCCTAACCCTTCCGAAAGTCGGAGAAGCTCAAGGATGGTACCGATCGATGCGCGCTACCCCATTTAGTGGGGGTAGAGCCTACTTGCAAGTCTCTCCGACCTTCACAAAAAAAGTTATTCAAGAATATCTCTTTCTCCTATGTGCTTTCATCCCTAACCCTAACCCTAACCCTTCCGAAAGTCGGAGAAGCTCAAAGATGGTACCGATCGATGCGCGCTACCCCATTTAGTGGGGGTAGAGCCTACTTGCAAGTCTCTCCGACCTTCACAAAAAAAGTTATTCAAGAATATCTCCTCAGATTTGGGGGAATTTCGTCGGTCGACCTCTTCCGAAGGTCGTACAAGCTCGGGGATGGTACCAATCGATCTGCAGGACCCAAATTAGTCCAGATGCAACCACTTTCCAAGTCTCTCCGACCTTCACAAAAAAAGTTATTCAAGAATATCTCTTTCTCCTATGTGCTTTCATCCCTAACCCTAACCCTAACCCTTCCGAAAGTCGGAGAAGCTCAAGGATGGTACCGATCGATGCGCGCAACCCCATTTAGTGGGGGTAGAGCCTACTTGCAAGTCTCTCCGACCTTCACAAAAAAAGTTATTCAAGAATATCTCTTTCTCCTATGTGCTTTCATCCCTAACCCTAACCCTAACCCTTCCGAAAGTCGGAGAAGCTCAAGGATGATACCGATCGATGCGCGCTACCCCATTTAGTGGGGGTAGAGCCTACTTGCAAGTCTCTCCGACCTTCACAAAAAAAGTTATTCAAGAATATCTCCTCAGATTTGGGGGAATTTCGTCGGTCGACCTCTTCCGAAGGTCGTACAAGCTCGGGGATGGTACCAATCGATCCGCAAGACCCAAATTAGTCCAGATGCAACCACTTTCCAAGTCTCTCCGACCTTCACAAAAAAAGTTATTCAAGAATATCTCTTTCTCCTATGTGCTTTCATCCCTAACCCTAACCCTAACTCTTCCGAAAGTCGGAGAAGCTCAAGGATGGTACTGATCGATGCGCGCAACCCCATTTAGTGGGGGTAGAGCCTACTTGCAAGTCTCTCCGACCTTCACAAAAAAGGTTATTCAAGAATATCTCTTTCTCCTATGTGCTTTCATCCCTAACCCTAACCCTAACCCTTCCGAAAGTCGGAGAAGCTCAAGGATGGTACCGATCGATGCGCGCTACCCCATTTAGTGGGGGTAGAGCCTACTTGCAAGTCTCTCCGACCTTCACAAAAAAAGTTATTCAAGAATATCTCCTCAGATTTGGGGGAATTTCGTCGGTCGACCTCTTCCGAAGGTCGTACAAGCTCGGGGATGGTACCAATCGATTCGCAGGACCCAAATTAGTCCAGATGCAACCACTTTCCAAGTCTCTCCGACCTTCACAAAAAAAGTTATTCAAGAATATCTCTTTCTCCTATGTGCTTTCATCCCTAACCCTAACCCTAACCCTTCCGAAAGTCGGAGAAGCTCAAGGATGGTACCGATCGATGCGCGCAACCCCATTTAGTGGGGGTAGAGCCTACTTGCAAGTCTCTCCGACCTTCACAAAAAAAGTTATTCAAGAATATCTCTTTCTCCTATGTGCTTTCATCCCTAACCCTAACCCTAACCCTTCCGAAAGTCGGAGAAGCTCAAGGATGGTACCGATCGATGCGCGCTACCCCATTTAGTGGGAGTAGAGCCTACTTGCAAGTCTCTCCGACCTTCACAAAAAAAGTTATTCAAGAATATCTCTTTCTCCTATGTGCTTTCATCCCTAACCCTAACCCTAACCCTTCCGAAAGTCGGAGAAGCTCAAGGATGGTACCGATCGATGCGCGCTACCCCATTTAGTGGGGGTAGAGCCTACTTGCAAGTCTCTCCGACCTTCACGAAAAAAGTAATTCAAGAATATCTCTTTCTCCTATGTGCTTTCATCCCTAACCCTAACCCTAACCCTTCCGAAAGTCGGAGAAGCTCAAGGATGGTACTGATCGATGCGCGCTACCCCATTTAGTGGGGGTAGAGCCTACTTGCAAGTCTCTCCGACCTTCACAAAAAACGTTATTCAAGAATATCTCCTCAGATTTGGGGGAATTTCGTCGGTCGACCTCTTCCGAAGGTCGTACAAGCTCGGGGATGGTACCAATCGATCTGCAGGACCCAAATTAGTCCAGATGCAACCACTTTCCAAGTCTCTCCGACCTTCACAAAAAAAGTTATTCAAGAATATCTCTTTCTCCTATGTGCTTTCATCCCTAACCCTAACCCTAACCCTTCCGATAGTCGGAGAAGCTCAAGGATGGTACCGATCGATGCGCGCAACCCCATTTAGTGGGGGTAGAGCCTACTTGCAAGTCTCTCCGACCTTCACAAAAAAAGTTATTCAAGAATATCTCTTTCTCCTATGTGCTTTCATCCCTAACCCTAACCCTAACCCTTCCGAAAGTCGGAGAAGCTCAAGGATGGTACCGATCGATGCGCGCTACCCCATTTAGTGGGGGTAGAGCCTACTTGCAAGTCTTTCCGACCTTCACAAAAAAAGTTATTCAAGAATATCTCTTTCTCCTATGTGCTTTCATCCCTAACCCTAACCCTAACCCTTCCGAAAGTCGGAGAAGCTCAAGGATGGTACCGATCGATGCGCGCTACCCCATTTAGTGGGGGTAGAGCCTACTTGCAAGTCTCTCCGACCTTCACAAAAAACGTTATTCAAGAATATCTCCTCAGATTTGGGGGAATTTCGTCGGTCGACCTCTTCCGAAGGTCGTACAAGCTCGGGGATGGTACCAATCGATCTGCAGGACCCAAATTAGTCCAGATGCAACCACTTTCCAAGTCTCTCCGACCTTCAAAAAAAAAGTTATTCAAGAATATCTCTTTCTCCTATGTGCTTTCATCCCTAACCCTAACCCTAACCCTTCCGAAAGTCGGAGAAGCTCAAAGATGGTACCGATCGATGCGCGCTACCCCATTTAGTGGGGGTAGAGCCTACTTGCAAGTCTCTCCGACCTTCACAAAAAAAGTTATTCAAGAATATCTCCTCAGATTTGGGGGAATTTCGTCGGTCGACCTCTTCCGAAGGTCGTACAAGCTCGGGGATGGTACCAATCGATCTGCAGGACCCAAATTAGTCCAGATGCAACCACTTTCCAAGTCTCTCCGACCTTCACAAAAAAAGTTATTCAAGAATATCTCTTTCTCCTATGTGCTTTCATCCCTAACCCTAACCCTAACCCTTCCGAAAGTCGGAGAAGCTCAAGGATGGTACCGATCGATGCGCGCAACCCCATTTAGTGGGGGTAGAGCCTACTTGCAAGTCTCTCCGACCTTCACAAAAAAAGTTATTCAAGAATATCTCTTTCTCCTATGTGCTTTCATCCCTAACCCTAACCCTAACCCTTCCGAAAGTCGGAGAAGCTCAAGGATGATACCGATCGATGCGCGCTACCCCATTTAGTGGGGGTAGAGCCTACTTGCAAGTCTCTCCGACCTTCACAAAAAAAGTTATTCAAGAATATCTCCTCAGATTTGGGGGAATTTCGTCGGTCGACCTCTTCCGAAGGTCGTACAAGCTCGGGGATGGTACCAATCGATCCGCAAGACCCAAATTAGTCCAGATGCAACCACTTTCCAAGTCTCTCCGACCTTCACAAAAAAAGTTATTCAAGAATATCTCTTTCTCCTATGTGCTTTCATCCCTAACCCTAACCCTAACTCTTCCGAAAGTCGGAGAAGCTCAAGGATGGTACTGATCGATGCGCGCAACCCCATTTAGTGGGGGTAGAGCCTACTTGCAAGTCTCTCCGACCTTCACAAAAAAAGTTATTCAAGAATATCTCTTTCTCCTATGTGCTTTCATCCCTAACCCTAACCCTAACCCTTCCGAAAGTCGGAGAAGCTCAAGGATGGTACCGATCGATGCGCGCTACCCCATTTAGTGGGGGTAGAGCCTACTTGCAAGTCTCTCCGACCTTCACAAAAAAAGTTATTCAAGAATATCTCCTCAGATTTGGGGGAATTTCGTCGGTCGACCTCTTCCGAAGGTCGTACAAGCTCGGGGATGGTACCAATCGATTCGCAGGACCCAAATTAGTCCAGATGCAACCACTTTCCAAGTCTCTCCGACCTTCACAAAAAAAGTTATTCAAGAATATCTCTTTCTCCTATGTGCTTTCATCCCTAACCCTAACCCTAACCCTTCCGAAAGTCGGAGAAGCTCAAGGATGGTACCGATCGATGCGCGCAACCCCATTTAGTGGGGGTAGAGCCTACTTGCAAGTCTCTCCGACCTTCACAAAAAAAGTTATTCAAGAATATCTCTTTCTCCTATGTGCTTTCATCCCTAACCCTAACCCTAACCCTTCCGAAAGTCGGAGAAGCTCAAGGATGGTACCGATCGATGCGCGCTACCCCATTTAGTGGGGGTAGAGCCTACTTGCAAGTCTCTCCGACCTTCACAAAAAAAGTTATTCAAGAATATCTCTTTCTCCTATGTGCTTTCATCCCTAACCCTAACCCTAACCCTTCCGAAAGTCGGAGAAGCTCAAGGATGGTACCGATCGATGCGCGCTACCCCATTTAGTGGGGGTAGAGCCTACTTGCAAGTCTCTCCGACCTTCACGAAAAAAGTAATTCAAGAATATCTCTTTCTCCTATGTGCTTTCATCCCTAACCCTAACCCTAACCCTTCCGAAAGTCGGAGAAGCTCAAGGATGGTACCGATCGATGCGCGCTACCCCATTTAGTGGGGGTAGAGCCTACTTGCAAGTCTCTCCGACCTTCACAAAAAACGTTATTCAAGAATATCTCCTCAGATTTGGGGGAATTTCGTCGGTCGACCTCTTCCGAAGGTCGTACAAGCTCGGGGATGGTACCAATCGATCTGCAGGACCCAAATTAGTCCAGATGCAACCACTTTCCAAGTCTCTCCGACCTTCACAAAAAAAGTTATTCAAGAATATCTCTTTCTCCTATGTGCTTTCATCCCTAACCCTAACCCTAACCCTTCCGAAAGTCGGAGAAGCTCAAGGATGGTACCGATCGATGCGCGCAACCCCATTTAGTGGGGGTAGAGCCTACTTGCAAGTCTCTCCGACCTTCACAAAAAAAGTTATTCAAGAATATCTCTTTCTCCTATGTGCTTTCATCCCTAACCCTAACCCTAACCCTTCCGAAAGTCGGAGAAGCTCAAGGATGATACCGATCGATGCGCGCTACCCCATTTAGTGGGGGTAGAGCCTACTTGCAAGTCTCTCCGACCTTCACAAAAAAAGTTATTCAAGAATATCTCCTCAGATTTGGGGGAATTTCGTCGGTCGACCTCTTCCGAAGGTCGTACAAGCTCGGGGATGGTACCAATCGATCCGCAAGACCCAAATTAGTCCAGATGCAACCACTTTCCAAGTCTCTCCGACCTTCACAAAAAAAGTTATTCAAGAATATCTCTTTCTCCTATGTGCTTTCATCCCTAACCCTAACTCTTCCGAAAGTCGGAGAAGCTCAAGGATGGTACTGATCGATGCGCGCAACCCCATTTAGTGGGGGTAGAGCCTACTTGCAAGTCTCTCCGACCTTCACAAAAAAAGTTATTCAAGAATATCTCTTTCTCCTATGTGCTTTCATCCCTAACCCTAACCCTAACCCTTCCGAAAGTCGGAGAAGCTCAAGGATGGTACCGATCGATGCGCGCTACCCCATTTAGTGGGGGTAGAGCCTACTTGCAAGTCTCTCCGACCTTCACAAAAAAAGTTATTCAAGAATATCTCCTCAGATTTGGGGGAATTTCGTCGGTCGACCTCTTCCGAAGGTCGTACAAGCTCGGGGATGGTACCAATCGATTCGCAGGACCCAAATTAGTCCAGATGCAACCACTTTCCAAGTCTCTCCGACCTTCACAAAAAAAGTTATTCAAGAATATCTCTTTCTCCTATGTGCTTTCATCCCTAACCCTAACCCTAACCCTTCCGAAAGTCGGAGAAGCTCAAGGATGGTACCGATCGATGCGCGCAACCCCATTTAGTGGGGGTAGAGCTTACTTGCAAGTCTCTCCGACCTTCACAAAAAAAGTTATTCAAGAATATCTCTTTCTCCTATGTGCTTTCATCCCTAACCCTAACCCTAACCCTTCCGAAAGTCGGAGAAGCTCAAGGATGGTACCGATCGATGCGCGCTACCCCATTTAGTGGGGGTAGAGCCTACTTGCAAGTCTCTCCGACCTTCACAAAAAAAGTTATTCAAGAATATCTCTTTCTCCTATGTGCTTTCATCCCTAACCCTAACCCTAACCCTTCCGAAAGTCGGAGAAGCTCAAGGATGGTACCGATCGATGCGCGCTACCCCATTTAGTGGGGGTAGAGCCTACTTGCAAGTCTCTCCGACCTTCACGAAAAAAGTAATTCAAGAATATCTCTTTCTCCTATGTGCTTTCATCCCTAACCCTAACCCTAACCCTTCCGAAAGTCGGAGAAGCTCAAGGATGGTACCGATCGATGCGCGCTACCCCATTTAGTGGGGGTAGAGCCTACTTGCAAGTCTCTCCGACCTTCACAAAAAACGTTATTCAAGAATATCTCCTCAGATTTGGGGGAATTTCGTCGGTCGACCTCTTCCGAAGGTCGTACAAGCTCGGGGATGGTACCAATCGATCTGCAGGACCCAAATTAGTCCAGATGCAACCACTTTCCAAGTCTCTCCGACCTTCACAAAAAAAGTTATTCAAGAATATCTCTTTCTCCTATGTGCTTTCATCCCTAACCCTAACCCTAACCCTTCCGAAAGTCGGAGAAGCTCAAGGATGGTACCGATCGATGCGCGCAACGCCATTTAGTGGGGGTAGAGCCTACTTGCAAGTCTCTCCGACCTTCACAAAAAAAGTTATTCAAGAATATCTCTTTCTCCTATGTGCTTTCATCCCTAACCCTAACCCTAACCCTTCCGAAAGTCGGAGAAGCTCAAGGATGGTACCGATCGATGCGCGCTACCCCATTTAGTGGGGGTAGAGCCTACTTGCAAGTCTCTCCGACCTTCACAAAAAAAGTTATTCAAGAATATCTCTTTCTCCTATGTGCTTTCATCCCTAACCCTAACCCTAACCCTTCCGAAAGTCGGAGAAGCTCAAGGATGGTACCGATCGATGCGCGCTACCCCATTTAGTGGGGGTAGAGCCTACTTGCAAGTCTCTCCGACCTTCACAAAAAACGTTATTCAAGAATATCTCCTCAGATTTGGGGGAATTTCGTCGGTCGACCTCTTCCGAAGGTCGTACAAGCTCGGGGATGGTACCAATCGATCTGCAGGACCCAAATTAGTCCAGATGCAACCACTTTCCAAGTCTCTCCGACCTTCAAAAAAAAAGTTATTCAAGAATATCTCTTTCTCCTATGTGCTTTCATCCCTAACCCTAACCCTAACCCTTCCGAAAGTCGGAGAAGCTCAAGGATGGTACCGATCGATGCGCGCAACCCCATTTAGTGGGGGTAGAGCCTACTTGCAAGTCTCTCCGACCTTCACAAAAAAAGTTATTCAAGAATATCTCTTTCTCCTATGTGCTTTCATCCCTAACCCTAACCCTAACCCTTCCGAAAGTCGGAGAAGCTCAAGGATGGTACCGATCGATGCGCGCTACCCCATTTAGTGGGGGTAGAGCCTACTTGCAAGTCTCTCCGACCTTCACAAAAAAAGTTATTCAAGAATATCTCCTCAGATTTGGGGGAATTTCGTCGGTCGACCTCTTCCGAAGGTCGTACAAGCTCGGGGATGGTACCAATCGATCCGCAGGACCCAAATTAGTCCAGATGCAACCACTTTCCAAGTCTCTCCGACCTTCACAAAAAAAGTTATTCAAGAATATCTCTTTCTCCTATGTGCTTTCATCCCTAACCCTAACCCTAACCCTTCCAAAAGTCGGAGAAGCTCAAGGATGGTACCGATCGATGCGTGCTACCCCATTTAGTGGGGGTAGAGCCTACTTGCAAGTCTCTCCGACCTTCACAAAAAAAGTTATTCAAGAATATCTCCTCAGATTTGGGGGAATTTCGTCGGTCGACCTCTTCCGAAGGTCGTACAAGCTCGGGGATGGTACCAATCGATCCGCAGGACCCAAATTAGTCCAGATGCAACCACTTTCCAAGTCTCTCCGACCTTCACAAAAAAAGTTATTCAAGAATATCTCTTTCTCCTATGTGCTTTCATCCCTAACCCTAACCCTAACCCTTCCGAAAGTCGGAGAAGCTCAAGGATAGTACCGATCGATGCGCGCTACCCCATTTAGTGGGGGTAGAGCCTACTTGCAAGTCTCTCCGACCTTCACAAAAAAAGTTATTCAAGAATATCTCTTTCTCCTATGTGCTTTCATCCCTAACCCTAACCCTAACCCTTCCGAAAGTCGGAGAAGCTCAAGGATGGTACCGATCGATGCGCGCTACCCCATTTAGTGGGGGTAGAGCCTACTTGCAAGTCTCTCCGACCTTCACAAAAAAAGTTATTCAAGAATATCTCCTCAGATTTGGGGGAATTTCGTCGGTCGACCTCTTCCGAAGGTCGTACAAGCTCGGGGATGGTACCAATCGATCCGCAGGACCCAAATTAGTCCAGATGCAACCACTTTCCAAGTCTCTCCGACCTTCACAAAAAAAGTTATTCAAGAATATCTCTTTCTCCTATGTGCTTTCAGCCCTAACCCTAACCCTAACCCTTCCGAAAGTCGGAGAAGCTCAAAGATGGTACCGATCGATGCGCGCTACCCCATTTAGTGGGGGTAGAGCCTACTTGCAAGTCTCTCCGACCTTCACAAAAAAAGTTATTCAAGAATATCTCTTTCTCCTATGTGCTTTCATCCCTAACCCTAACCCTAACCCTTCCGAAAGTCGGAGAAGCTCAAGGATGGTACCGATCGATGCGCGCTACCCCATTTAGTGGGGGTAGAGCCTACTTGCAAGTCTCTCCGACCTTCACAAAAAAAGTTATTCAAGAATATCTCCTCAGATTTGGGGGAATTTCGTCGGTCGACCTCTTCCGAAGGTCGTACAAGCTCGGGGATGGTACCAATCGATCCGCAGGACCCAAATTAGTCCAGATGCAACCACTTTCCAAGTCTCTCCGACCTTCACAAAAAAAGTTATTCAAGAATATCTCTTTCTCCTATGTGCTTTCATCCCTAACCCTAACCCTTCCGAAAGTCGGAGAAGCTCAAGGATGGTACCGATCGATGCGCGCAACCCCATTTAGTGGGGGTAGAGCCTACTTGCAAGTCTCTCCGACCTTCACAAAAAAAGTTATTCAAGAATATCTCTTTCTCCTATGTGCTTTCATCCCTAACCCTAACCCTAACCCTTCCGAAAGTCGGAGAAGCTCAAGGATGGTACCGATCGATGTGCGCTACCCCATTTAGTGGGGGTAGAGCCTACTTGCAAGTCTCTCCGACCTTCACAAAAAAAGTTATTCAAGAATATCTCCTCAGATTTGGGGGAATTTCGTCGGTCGACCTCTTCCGAAGGTCGTACAAGCTCGGGGATGGTACCAATCGATCCGCAGGACCCAAATTAGTCCAGATGCAACCACTTTCCAAGTCTCTCCGACCTTCACAAAAAAAGTTATTCAAGAATATCTCTTTCTCCTATGTGCTTTCATCCCTAACCCTAACCCTTCCGAAAGTCGGAGAAGCTCAAGGATGGTACCGATCGATGTGCGCAACCCCATTTAGTGGGGGTAGAGCCTACTTGCAAGTCTCTCCGACCTTCACAAAAAAAGTTATTCAAGAATATCTCTTTCTCCTATGTGCTTTCATCCCTAACCCTAACCCTAACCCTTCCGAAAGTCGGAGAAGCTCAAGGATGGTACCGATCGATGCGCGCTACCCCATTTAGTGGGGGTAGAGCCTACTTGCAAGTCTCTCCGACCTTCACAAAAAAAGTTATTCAAGAATATCTCCTCAGATTTGGGGGAATTTCGTCGGTCGACCTCTTCCGAAGGTCGTACAAGCTCGGGGATGGTACCAATCGATCCGCAGGACCCAAATTAGTCCAGATGCAACCACTTTCCAAGTCTCTCCGACCTTCACAAAAAAAGTTATTCAAGAATATCTCTTTCTCCTATGTGCTTTCATCCCTAACCCTAACCCTAACCCTTCCGAAAGTCGGAGAAGCTCAAGGATGGTACCGATCGATGCGCGCTACCCCATTTAGTGGGGGTAGAGCCTACTTGCAAGTCTCTCCGACCTTCACAAAAAAAGTTATTCAAGAATATCTCTTTCTCCTATGTGCTTTCATCCCTAACCCTAACCCTAACCCTTCCGAAAGTCGGAGAAGCTCAAAGATGGTACCGATCGATGCGCGCTACCCCATTTAGTGGGGGTAGAGCCTACTTGCAAGTCTCTCCGACCTTCACAAAAAAAGTTATTCAAGAATATCTCCTCAGATTTGGGGGAATTTCGTCGGTCGACCTCTTCCGAAGGTCGTACAAGCTCGGGGATGGTACCAATCGATCTGCAGGACCCAAATTAGTCCAGATGCAACCACTTTCCAAGTCTCTCCGACCTTCACAAAAAAAGTTATTCAAGAATATCTCTTTCTCCTATGTGCTTTCATCCCTAACCCTAACCCTAACCCTTCCGAAAGTCGGAGAAGCTCAAGGATGGTACCGATCGATGCGCGCAACCCCATTTAGTGGGGGTAGAGCCTACTTGCAAGTCTCTCCGACCTTCACAAAAAAAGTTATTCAAGAATATCTCTTTCTCCTATGTGCTTTCATCCCTAACCCTAACCCTAACCCTTCCGAAAGTCGGAGAAGCTCAAGGATGATACCGATCGATGCGCGCTACCCCATTTAGTGGGGGTAGAGCCTACTTGCAAGTCTCTCCGACCTTCACAAAAAAAGTTATTCAAGAATATCTCCTCAGATTTGGGGGAATTTCGTCGGTCGACCTCTTCCGAAGGTCGTACAAGCTCGGGGATGGTACCAATCGATCCGCAAGACCCAAATTAGTCCAGATGCAACCACTTTCCAAGTCTCTCCGACCTTCACAAAAAAAGTTATTCAAGAATATCTCTTTCTCCTATGTGCTTTCATCCCTAACCCTAACCCTAACTCTTCCGAAAGTCGGAGAAGCTCAAGGATGGTACTGATCGATGCGCGCAACCCCATTTAGTGGGGGTAGAGCCTACTTGCAAGTCTCTCCGACCTTCACAAAAAAAGTTATTCAAGAATATCTCTTTCTCCTATGTGCTTTCATCCCTAACCCTAACCCTAACCCTTCCGAAAGTCGGAGAAGCTCAAGGATGGTACCGATCGATGCGCGCTACCCCATTTAGTGGGGGTAGAGCCTACTTGCAAGTCTCTCCGACCTTCACAAAAAAAGTTATTCAAGAATATCTCCTCAGATTTGGGGGAATTTCGTCGGTCGACCTCTTCCGAAGGTCGTACAAGCTCGGGGATGGTACCAATCGATTCGCAGGACCCAAATTAGTCCAGATGCAACCACTTTCCAAGTCTCTCCGACCTTCACAAAAAAAGTTATTCAAGAATATCTCTTTCTCCTATGTGCTTTCATCCCTAACCCTAACCCTAACCCTTCCGAAAGTCGGAGAAGCTCAAGGATGGTACCGATCGATGCGCGCAACCCCATTTAGTGGGGGTAGAGCCTACTTGCAAGTCTCTCCGACCTTCACAAAAAAAGTTATTCAAGAATATCTCTTTCTCCTATGTGCTTTCATCCCTAACCCTAACCCTAACCCTTCCGAAAGTCGGAGAAGCTCAAGGATGGTACCGATCGATGCGCGCTACCCCATTTAGTGGGGGTAGAGCCTACTTGCAAGTCTCTCCGACCTTCACAAAAAAAGTTATTCAAGAATATCTCTTTCTCCTATGTGCTTTCATCCCTAACCCTAACCCTAACCCTTCCAAAAGTCGGAGAAGCTCAAGGATGGTACCGATCGATGCGCGCTACCCCATTTAGTGGGGGTAGAGCCTACTTGCAAGTCTCTCCGACCTTCACGAAAAAAGTAATTCAAGAATATCTCTTTCTCCTATGTGCTTTCATCCCTAACCCTAACCCTAACCCTTCCGAAAGTCGGAGAAGCTCAAGGATGGTACCGATCGATGCGCGCTACCCCATTTAGTGGGGGTAGAGCCTACTTGCAAGTCTCTCCGACCTTCACAAAAAACGTTATTCAAGAATATCTCCTCAGATTTGGGGGAATTTCGTCGGTCGACCTCTTCCGAAGGTCGTACAAGCTCGGGGATGGTACCAATCGATCTGCAGGACCCAAATTAGTCCAGATGCAACCACTTTCCAAGTCTCTCCGACCTTCACAAAAAAAGTTATTCAAGAATATCTCTTTCTCCTATGTGCTTTCATCCCTAACCCTAACCCTAACCCTTCCGAAAGTCGGAGAAGCTCAAGGATGGTACCGATCGATGCGCGCAACCCCATTTAGTGGGGGTAGAGCCTACTTGCAAGTCTCTCCGACCTTCACAAAAAAAGTTATTCAAGAATATCTCTTTCTCCTATGTGCTTTCATCCCTAACCCTAACCCTAACCCTTCCGAAAGTCGGAGAAGCTCAAGGATGGTACCGATCGATGCGCGCTACCCCATTTAGTGGGGGTAGAGCCTACTTGCAAGTCTCTCCGACCTTCACAAAAAAAGTTATTCAAGAATATCTCTTTCTCCTATGTGCTTTCATCCCTAACCCTAACCCTAACCCTTCCGAAAGTCGGAGAAGCTCAAGGATGGTACCGATCGATGCGCGCTACCCCATTTAGTGGGGGTAGAGCCTACTTGCAAGTCTCTCCGACCTTCACAAAAAACGTTATTCAAGAATATCTCCTCAGATTTGGGGGAATTTCGTCGGTCGACCTCTTCCGAAGGTCGTACAAGCTCGGGGATGGTACCAATCGATCTGCAGGACCCAAATTAGTCCAGATGCAACCACTTTCCAAGTCTCTCCGACCTTCAAAAAAAAAGTTATTCAAGAATATCTCTTTCTCCTATGTGCTTTCATCCCTAACCCTAACCCTAACCCTTCCGAAAGTCGGAGAAGCTCAAAGATGGTACCGATCGATGCGCGCTACCCCATTTAGTGGGGGTAGAGCCTACTTGCAAGTCTCTCCGACCTTCACAAAAAAAGTTATTCAAGAATATCTCCTCAGATTTGGGGGAATTTCGTCGGTCGACCTCTTCCGAAGGTCGTACAAGCTCGGGGATGGTACCAATCGATCTGCAGGACCCAAATTAGTCCAGATGCAACCACTTTCCAAGTCTCTCCGACCTTCACAAAAAAAGTTATTCAAGAATATCTCTTTCTCCTATGTGCTTTCATCCCTAACCCTAACCCTAACCCTTCCGAAAGTCGGAGAAGCTCAAGGATGGTACCGATCGATGCGCGCAACCCCATTTAGTGGGGGTAGAGCCTACTTGCAAGTCTCTCCGACCTTCACAAAAAAAGTTATTCAAGAATATCTCTTTCTCCTATGTGCTTTCATCCCTAACCCTAACCCTAACCCTTCCGAAAGTCGGAGAAGCTCAAGGATGATACCGATCGATGCGCGCTACCCCATTTAGTGGGGGTAGAGCCTACTTGCAAGTCTCTCCGACCTTCACAAAAAAAGTTATTCAAGAATATCTCCTCAGATTTGGGGGAATTTCGTCGGTCGACCTCTTCCGAAGGTCGTACAAGCTCGGGGATGGTACCAATCGATCCGCAAGACCCAAATTAGTCCAGATGCAACCACTTTCCAAGTCTCTCCGACCTTCACAAAAAAAGTTATTCAAGAATATCTCTTTCTCCTATGTGCTTTCATCCCTAACCCTAACCCTAACTCTTCCGAAAGTCGGAGAAGCTCAAGGATGGTATTGATCGATGCGCGCAACCCCATTTAGTGGGGGTAGAGCCTACTTGCAAGTCTCTCCGACCTTCACAAAAAAAGTTATTCAAGAATATCTCTTTCTCCTATGTGCTTTCATCCCTAACCCTAACCCTAACCCTTCCGAAAGTCGGAGAAGCTCAAGGATGGTACCGATCGATGCGCGCTACCCCATTTAGTGGGGGTAGAGCCTACTTGCAAGTCTCTCCGACCTTCACAAAAAAAGTTATTCAAGAATATCTCCTCAGATTTGGGGGAATTTCGTCGGTCGACCTCTTCCGAAGGTCGTACAAGCTCGGGGATGGTACCAATCGATTCGCAGGACCCAAATTAGTCCAGATGCAACCACTTTCCAAGTCTCTCCGACCTTCACAAAAAAAGTTATTCAAGAATATCTCTTTCTCCTATGTGCTTTCATCCCTAACCCTAACCCTAACCCTTCCGAAAGTCGGAGAAGCTCAAGGATGGTACCGATCGATGCGCGCAACCCCATTTAGTGGGGGTAGAGCCTACTTGCAAGTCTCTCCGACCTTCACAAAAAAAGTTATTCAAGAATATCTCTTTCTCCTATGTGCTTTCATCCCTAACCCTAACCCTAACCCTTCCGAAAGTCGGAGAAGCTCAAGGATGGTACCGATCGATGCGCGCTACCCCATTTAGTGGGGGTAGAGCCTACTTGCAAGTCTCTCCGACCTTCACAAAAAAAGTTATTCAAGAATATCTCTTTCTCCTATGTGCTTTCATCCCTAACCCTAACCCTAACCCTTCCGAAAGTCGGAGAAGCTCAAGGATGGTACCGATCGATGCGCGCTACCCCATTTAGTGGGGGTAGAGCCTACTTGCAAGTCTCTCCGACCTTCACGAAAAAAGTAATTCAAGAATATCTCTTTCTCCTATGTGCTTTCATCCCTAACCCTAACCCTAACCCTTCCGAAAGTCGGAGAAGCTCAAGGATGGTACCGATCGATGCGCGCTACCCCATTTAGTGGGGGTAGAGCCTACTTGCAAGTCTCTCCGACCTTCACAAAAAACGTTATTCAAGAATATCTCCTCAGATTTGGGGGAATTTCGTCGGTCGACCTCTTCCGAAGGTCGTACAAGCTCGGGGATGGTACCAATCGATCTGCAGGACCCAAATTAGTCCAGATGCAACCACTTTCCAAGTCTCTCCGACCTTCACAAAAAAAGTTATTCAAGAATATCTCTTTCTCCTATGTGCTTTCATCCCTAACCCTAACCCTAACCCTTCCGAAAGTCGGAGAAGCTCAAGGATGGTACCGATCGATGCGCGCAACCCCATTTAGTGGGGGTAGAGCCTACTTGCAAGTCTCTCCGACCTTCACAAAAAAAGTTATTCAAGAATATCTCTTTCTCCTATGTGCTTTCATCCCTAACCCTAACCCTAACCCTTCCGAAAGTCGGAGAAGCTCAAGGATGATACCGATCGATGCGCGCTACCCCATTTAGTGGGGGTAGAGCCTACTTGCAAGTCTCTCCGACCTTCACAAAAAAAGTTATTCAAGAATATCTCCTCAGATTTGGGGGAATTTCGTCGGTCGACCTCTTCCGAAGGTCGTACAAGCTCGGGGATGGTACCAATCGATTCGCAGGACCCAAATTAGTCCAGATGCAACCACTTTCCAAGTCTCTCCGACCTTCACAAAAAAAGTTATTCAAGAATATCTCTTTCTCCTATGTGCTTTCATCCCTAACCCTAACCCTAACCCTTCCGAAAGTCGGAGAAGCTCAAGGATGGTACCGATCGATGCGCGCAACCCCATTTAGTGGGGGTAGAGCCTACTTGCAAGTCTCTCCGACCTTCACAAAAAAAGTTATTCAAGAATATCTCTTTCTCCTATGTGCTTTCATCCCTAACCCTAACCCTAACCCTTCCGAAAGTCGGAGAAGCTCAAGGATGGTACCGATCGATGCGCGCTACCCCATTTAGTGGGGGTAGAGCCTACTTGCAAGTCTCTCCGACCTTCACAAAAAAAGTTATTCAAGAATATCTCTTTCTCCTATGTGCTTTCATCCCTAACCCTAACCCTAACCCTTCCGAAAGTCGGAGAAGCTCAAGGATGGTACCGATCGATGCGCGCTACCCCATTTAGTGGGGGTAGAGCCTACTTGCAAGTCTCTCCGACCTTCACGAAAAAAGTAATTCAAGAATATCTCTTTCTCCTATGTGCTTTCATCCCTAACCCTAACCCTAACCCTTCCGAAAGTCGGAGAAGCTCAAGGATGGTACCGATCGATGCGCGCTACCCCATTTAGTGGGGGTAGAGCCTACTTGCAAGTCTCTCCGACCTTCACAAAAAACGTTATTCAAGAATATCTCCTCAGATTTGGGGGAATTTCGTCGGTCGACCTCTTCCGAAGGTCGTACAAGCTCGGGGATGGTACCAATCGATCTGCAGGACCCAAATTAGTCCAGATGCAACCACTTTCCAAGTCTCTCCGACCTTCACAAAAAAAGTTATTCAAGAATATCTCTTTCTCCTATGTGCTTTCATCCCTAACCCTAACCCTAACCCTTCCGAAAGTCGGAGAAGCTCAAGGATGGTACCGATCGATGCGCGCAACCCCATTTAGTGGGGGTAGAGCCTACTTGCAAGTCTCTCCGACCTTCACAAAAAAAGTTATTCAAGAATATCTCTTTCTCCTATGTGCTTTCATCCCTAACCCTAACCCTAACCCTTCCGAAAGTCGGAGAAGCTCAAGGATGGTACCGATCGATGCGCGCTACCCCATTTAGTGGGGGTAGAGCCTACTTGCAAGTCTCTCCGACCTTCACAAAAAAAGTTATTCAAGAATATCTCTTTCTCCTATGTGCTTTCATCCCTAACCCTAACCCTAACCCTTCCGAAAGTCGGAGAAGCTCAAGGATGGTACCGATCGATGCGCGCTACCCCATTTAGTGGGGGTAGAGCCTACTTGCAAGTCTCTCCGACCTTCACAAAAAACGTTATTCAAGAATATCTCCTCAGATTTGGGGGAATTTCGTCGGTCGACCTCTTCCGAAGGTCGTACAAGCTCGGGGATGGTACCAATCGATCTGCAGGACCCAAATTAGTCCAGATGCAACCACTTTCCAAGTCTCTCCGACCTTCAAAAAAAAAGTTATTCAAGAATATCTCTTTCTCCTATGTGCTTTCATCCCTAACCCTAACCCTAACCCTTCCGAAAGTCGGAGAAGCTCAAGGATGGTACCGATCGATGCGCGCAACCCCATTTAGTGGGGGTAGAGCCTACTTGCAAGTCTCTCCGACCTTCACAAAAAAAGTTATTCAAGAATATCTCTTTCTCCTATGTGCTTTCATCCCTAACCCTAACCCTAACCCTTCCGAAAGTCGGAGAAGCTCAAGGATGGTACCGATCGATGCGCGCTACCCCATTTAGTGGGGGTAGAGCCTACTTGCAAGTCTCTCCGACCTTCACAAAAAAAGTTATTCAAGAATATCTCCTCAGATTTGGGGGAATTTCGTCGGTCGACCTCTTCCGAAGGTCGTACAAGCTCGGGGATGGTACCAATCGATCCGCAGGACCCAAATTAGTCCAGATGCAACCACTTTCCAAGTCTCTCCGACCTTCACAAAAAAAGTTATTCAAGAATATCTCTTTCTCCTATGTGCTTTCATCCCTAACCCTAACCCTAACCCTTCCGAAAGTCGGAGAAGCTCAAGGATGGTACCGATCGATGTGCGCAACCCCATTTAGTGGGGGTAGAGCCTACTTGCAAGTCTCTCCGACCTTCACAAAAAAAGCTATTCAAGAATATCTCTTTCTCCTATGTGCTTTCATCCCTAACCCTAACCCTAACCCTTCCGAAAGTCGGAGAAGCTCAAGGATGGTACCGATCGATGCGCGCTACCCCATTTAGTGGGGGTAGAGCCTACTTGCAAGTCTCTCCGACCTTCACAAAAAAAGTTATTCAAGAATATCTCTTTCTCCTATGTGCTTTCATCCCTAACCCTAACCCTAACCCTTCCGAAAGTCGGAGAAGCTCAAGGATGGTACCGATCGATGCGCGCTACCCCATTTAGTGGGGGTAGAGCCTACTTGCAAGTCTCTCCGACCTTCACAAAAAAAGTTATTCAAGAATATCTCCTCAGATTTGGGGGAATTTCGTCGGTCGACCTCTTCCGAAGGTCGTACAAGCTCGGGGATGGTACCAATCGATCCGCAGGACCCAAATTAGTCCAGATGCAACCACTTTTCAAGTCTCTCCGACCTTCACAAAAAAAGTTATTCAAGAATATCTCTTTCTCCTATGTGCTTTCATCCCTAACCCTAACCCTAACCCTTCCAAAAGTCGGAGAAGCTCAAGGATGGTACCGATCGATGCGTGCTACCCCATTTAGTGGGGGTAGAGCCTACTTGCAAGTCTCTCCGACCTTCACAAAAAAAGTTATTCAAGAATATCTCCTCAGATTTGGGGGAATTTCGTCGGTCGACCTCTTCCGAAGGTCGTACAAGCTCGGGGATGGTACCAATCGATCCGCAGGACCCAAATTAGTCCAGATGCAACCACTTTCCAAGTCTCTCCGACCTTCACAAAAAAAGTTATTCAAGAATATCTCTTTCTCCTATGTGCTTTCATCCCTAACCCTAACCCTAACCCTTCCGAAAGTCGGAGAAGCTCAAGGATAGTACCGATCGATGCGCGCTACCCCATTTAGTGGGGGTAGAGCCTACTTGCAAGTCTCTCCGACCTTCACAAAAAAAGTTATTCAAGAATATCTCTTTCTCCTATGTGCTTTCATCCCTAACCCTAACCCTAACCCTTTCGAAAGTCGGAGAAGCTCAAGGATGGTACCGATCGATGCGCGCTACCCCATTTAGTGGGGGTAGAGCCTACTTGCAAGTCTCTCCGACCTTCACAAAAAAAGTTATTCAAGAATATCTCCTCAGATTTGGGGGAATTTCGTCGGTCGACCTCTTCCGAAGGTCGTACAAGCTCGGGGATGGTACCAATCGATCCGCAGGACCCAAATTAGTCCAGATGCAACCACTTTCCAAGTCTCTCCGACCTTCACAAAAAAAGTTATTCAAGAATATCTCTTTCTCCTATGTGCTTTCATCCCTAACCCTAACCCTAACCCTTCCGAAAGTCGGAGAAGCTCAAGGATGGTACCGATCGATGCGCGCTACCCCATTTAGTGGGGGTAGAGCCTACTTGCAAGTCTCTCCGACCTTCACAAAAAAAGTTATTCAAGAATATCTCTTTCTCCTATGTGCTTTCATCCCTAACCCTAACCCTTCCGAAAGTCGGAGAAGCTCAAGGATAGTACCGATCGATGCGCGCTACCCCATTTAGTGGGGGTAGAGCCTACTTGCAAGTCTCTCCGACCTTCACAAAAAAAGTTATTCAAGAATATCTCCTCAGATTTGGGGGAATTTCGTCGGTCGACCTCTTCCGAAGGTCGTACAAGCTCGGGGATGGTACCAATCGATCCGCAGGACCCAAATTAGTCCAGATGCAACCACTTTTCAAGTCTCTCCGACCTTCACAAAAAAAGTTATTCAAGAATATCTCTTTCTCCTATGTGCTTTCATCCCTAACCCTAACCCTAACCCTTCCAAAAGTCGGAGAAGCTCAAGGATGGTACCGATCGATGCGTGCTACCCCATTTAGTGGGGGTAGAGCCTACTTGCAAGTCTCTCCGACCTTCACAAAAAAAGTTATTCAAGAATATCTCCTCAGATTTGGGGGAATTTCGTCGGTCGACCTCTTCCGAAGGTCGTACAAGCTCGGGGATGGTACCAATCGATCCGCAGGACCCAAATTAGTCCAGATGCAACCACTTTCCAAGTCTCTCCGACCTTCACAAAAAAAGTTATTCAAGAATATCTCTTTCTCCTATGTGCTTTCATCCCTAACCCTAACCCTAACCCTTCCGAAAGTCGGAGAAGCTCAAGGATAGTACCGATCGATGCGCGCTACCCCATTTAGTGGGGGTAGAGCCTACTTGCAAGTCTCTCCGACCTTCACAAAAAAAGTTATTCAAGAATATCTCTTTCTCCTATGTGCTTTCATCCCTAACCCTAACCCTAACCCTTCCGAAAGTCGGAGAAGCTCAAGGATGGTACCGATCGATGCGCGCTACCCCATTTAGTGGGGGTAGAGCCTACTTGCAAGTCTCTCCGACCTTCACAAAAAAAGTTATTCAAGAATATCTCCTCAGATTTGGGGGAATTTCGTCGGTCGACCTCTTCCGAAGGTCGTACAAGCTCGGGGATGGTACCAATCGATCCGCAGGACCCAAATTAGTCCAGATGCAACCACTTTCCAAGTCTCTCCGACCTTCACAAAAAAAGTTATTCAAGAATATCTCTTTCTCCTATGTGCTTTCATCCCTAACCCTAACCCTAACCCTTCCGAAAGTCGGAGAAGCTCAAGGATGGTACCGATCGATGTGCGCTACCCCATTTAGTGGGGGTAGAGCGTACTTGCAAGTCTCTCCGACCTTCACAAAAAAAGTTATTCAAGAATATCTCTTTCTCCTATGTGCTTTCATCCCTAACCCTAACCCTTCCGAAAGTCGGAGAAGCTCAAGGATGGTACCGATCGATGCGCGCTACCCCATTTAGTGGGGGTAGAGCCTACTTGCAAGTCTCTCCGACCTTCACAAAAAAAGTTATTCAAGAATATCTCCTCAGATTTGGGGGAATTTCGTCGGTCGACCTCTTCCGAAGGTCGTACAAGCTCGGGGATGGTACCAATCGATCCGCAGGACCCAAATTAGTCCAGATGCAACCACTTTTCAAGTCTCTCCGACCTTCACAAAAAAAGTTATTCAAGAATATCTCTTTCTCCTATGTGCTTTCATCCCTAACCCTAACCCTAACCCTTCCGAAAGTCGGAGAAGCTCAAGGATAGTACCGATCGATGCGCGCTACCCCATTTAGTGGGGGTAGAGACTACTTGCAAGTCTCTCCGACCTTCACAAAAAAAGTTATTCAAGAATATCTCTTTCTCCTATGTGCTTTCATCCCTAACCCTAACCCTAACCCTTCCGAAAGTCGGAGAAGCTCAAGGATGGTACCGATCGATGCGCGCTACCCCATTTAGTGGGGGTAGAGCCTACTTGCAAGTCTCTCCGACCTTCACAAAAAAAGTTATTCAAGAATATCTCTTTCTCCTATGTGCTTTCATCCCTAACCCTAACCCTAACCCTTCCGAAAGTCGGAGAAGCTCAAGGATGGTACCGATCGATGCGCGCTACCCCATTTAGTGGGGGTAGAGCCTACTTGCAAGTCTCTCCGACCTTCACAAAAAAAGTTATTCAAGAATATCTCCTCAGATTTGGGGGAATTTCGTCGGTCGACCTCTTCCGAAGGTCGTACAAGCTCGGGGATGGTACCAATCGATCCGCAGGACCCAAATTAGTCCAGATGCAACCACTTTTCAAGTCTCTCCGACCTTCACAAAAAAAGTTATTCAAGAATATCTCTTTCTCCTATGTGCTTTCATCCCTAACCCTAACCCTAACCCTTCCAAAAGTCGGAGAAGCTCAAGGATGGTACCGATCGATGCGTGCTACCCCATTTAGTGGGGGTAGAGCCTACTTGCAAGTCTCTCCGACCTTCACAAAAAAAGTTATTCAAGAATATCTCCTCAGATTTGGGGGAATTTCGTCGGTCGACCTCTTCCGAAGGTCGTACAAGCTCGGGGATGGTACCAATCGATCCGCAGGACCCAAATTAGTCCAGATGCAACCACTTTCCAAGTCTCTCCGACCTTCACAAAAAAAGTTATTCAAGAATATCTCTTTCTCCTATGTGCTTTCATCCCTAACCCTAACCCTAACCCTTCCGAAAGTCGGAGAAGCTCAAGGATAGTACCGATCGATGCGCGCTACCCCATTTAGTGGGGGTAGAGCCTACTTGCAAGTCTCTCCGACCTTCACAAAAAAAGTTATTCAAGAATATCTCTTTCTCCTATGTGCTTTCATCCCTAACCCTAACCCTAACCCTTCCGAAAGTCGGAGAAGCTCAAGGATGGTACCGATCGATGCGCGCTACCCCATTTAGTGGGGGTAGAGCCTACTTGCAAGTCTCTCCGACCTTCACAAAAAAAGTTATTCAAGAATATCTCCTCAGATTTGGGGGAATTTCGTCGGTCGACCTCTTCCGAAGGTCGTACAAGCTCGGGGATGGTACCAATCGATCCGCAGGACCCAAATTAGTCCAGATGCAACCACTTTCCAAGTCTCTCCGACCTTCACAAAAAAAGTTATTCAAGAATATCTCTTTCTCCTATGTGCTTTCATCCCTAACCCTAACCCTAACCCTTCCGAAAGTCGGAGAAGCTCAAGGATGGTACCGATCGATGTGCGCTACCCCATTTAGTGGGGGTAGAGCGTACTTGCAAGTCTCTCCGACCTTCACAAAAAAAGTTATTCAAGAATATCTCTTTCTCCTATGTGCTTTCATCCCTAACCCTAACCCTTCCGAAAGTCGGAGAAGCTCAAGGATGGTACCGATCGATGCGCGCTACCCCATTTAGTGGGGGTAGAGCCTACTTGCAAGTCTCTCCGACCTTCACAAAAAAAGTTATTCAAGAATATCTCCTCAGATTTGGGGGAATTTCGTCGGTCGACCTCTTCCGAAGGTCGTACAAGCTCGGGGATGGTACCAATCGATCCGCAGGACCCAAATTAGTCCAGATGCAACCACTTTTCAAGTCTCTCCGACCTTCACAAAAAAAGTTATTCAAGAATATCTCTTTCTCCTATGTGCTTTCATCCCTAACCCTAACCCTAACCCTTCCGAAAGTCGGAGAAGCTCAAGGATAGTACCGATCGATGCGCGCTACCCCATTTAGTGGGGGTAGAGCCTACTTGCAAGTCTCTCCGACCTTCACAAAAAAAGTTATTCAAGAATATCTCTTTCTCCTATGTGCTTTCATCCCTAACCCTAACCCTAACCCTTCCGAAAGTCGGAGAAGCTCAAGGATGGTACCGATCGATGCGCGCTACCCCATTTAGTGGGGGTAGAGCCTACTTGCAAGTCTCTCCGACCTTCACAAAAAAAGTTATTCAAGAATATCTCCTCAGATTTGGGGGAATTTCGTCGGTCGACCTCTTCCGAAGGTCGTACAAGCTCGGGGATGGTACCAATCGATCCGCAGGACCCAAATTAGTCCAGATGCAACCACTTTTCAAGTCTCTCCGACCTTCACAAAAAAAGTTATTCAAGAATATCTCTTTCTCCTATGTGCTTTCATCCCTAACCCTAACCCTAACCCTTCCGAAAGTCGGAGAAGCTCAAGGATGGTACCGATCGATGCGCGCTACCCCATTTAGTGGGGGTAGAGCGTACTTGCAAGTCTCTCCGACCTTCACAAAAAAAGTTATTCAAGAATATCTCTTTCTCCTATGTGCTTTCATCCCTAACCCTAACCCTTCCGAAAGTCGGAGAAGCTCAAGGATGGTACCGATCGATGCGCGCTACCCCATTTAGTGGGGGTAGAGCCTACTTGCAAGTCTCTCCGACCTTCACAAAAAAAGTTATTCAAGAATATCTCTTTCTCCTATGTGCTTTCATCCCTAACCCTAACCCTAACCCTTCCGAAAGTCGGAGAAGCTCAAGGATGGTACCGATCGATGCGCGCTACCCCATTTAGTGGGGGTAGAGCCTACTTGCAAGTCTCTCCGACCTTCACAAAAAAAGTTATTCAAGAATATCTCCTCAGATTTGGGGGAATTTCGTCGGTCGACCTCTTCCGAAGGTCGTACAAGCTCGGGGATGGTACCAATCGATCCGCAGGACCCAAATTAGTCCAGATGCAACCACTTTCCAAGTCTCTCCGACCTTCACAAAAAAAGTTATTCAAGAATATCTCTTTCTCCTATGTGCTTTCATCCCTAACCCTAACCCTAACCCTTCCGAAAGTCGGAGAAGCTCAAGGATAGTACCGATCGATGCGCGCTACCCCATTTAGTGGGGGTAGAGCCTACTTGCAAGTCTCTCCGACCTTCACAAAAAAAGTTATTCAAGAATATCTCTTTCTCCTATGTGCTTTCATCCCTAACCCTAACCCTAACCCTTCCGAAAGTCGGAGAAGCTCAAGGATGGTACCGATCGATGCGCGCTACCCCATTTAGTGGGGGTAGAGCCTACTTGCAAGTCTCTCCGACCTTCACAAAAAAAGTTATTCAAGAATATCTCCTCAGATTTGGGGGAATTTCGTCGGTCGACCTCTTCCGAAGGTCGTACAAGCTCGGGGATGGTACCAATCGATCCGCAGGACCCAAATTAGTCCAGATGCAACCACTTTTCAAGTCTCTCCGACCTTCACAAAAAAAGTTATTCAAGAATATCTCTTTCTCCTATGTGCTTTCATCCCTAACCCTAACCCTAACCCTTCCGAAAGTCGGAGAAGCTCAAGGATAGTACCGATCGATGCGCGCTACCCCATTTAGTGGGGGTAGAGCCTACTTGCAAGTCTCTCCGACCTTCACAAAAAAAGTTATTCAAGAATATCTCTTTCTCCTATGTGCTTTCATCCCTAACCCTAACCCTAACCCTTCCGAAAGTCGGAGAAGCTCAAGGATGGTACCGATCGATGCGCGCTACCCCATTTAGTGGGGGTAGAGCCTACTTGCAAGTCTCTCCGACCTTCACAAAAAAAGTTATTCAAGAATATCTCTTTCTCCTATGTGCTTTCATCCCTAACCCTAACCCTAACCCTTCCGAAAGTCGGAGAAGCTCAAGGATGGTACCGATCGATGCGCGCTACCCCATTTAGTGGGGGTAGAGCCTACTTGCAAGTCTCTCCGACCTTCACAAAAAAAGTTATTCAAGAATATCTCCTCAGATTTGGGGGAATTTCGTCGGTCGACCTCTTCCGAAGGTCGTACAAGCTCGGGGATGGTACCAATCGATCCGCAGGACCCAAATTAGTCCAGATGCAACCACTTTTCAAGTCTCTCCGACCTTCACAAAAAAAGTTATTCAAGAATATCTCTTTCTCCTATGTGCTTTCATCCCTAACCCTAACCCTAACCCTTCCAAAAGTCGGAGAAGCTCAAGGATGGTACCGATCGATGCGTGCTACCCCATTTAGTGGGGGTAGAGCCTACTTGCAAGTCTCTCCGACCTTCACAAAAAAAGTTATTCAAGAATATCTCCTCAGATTTGGGGGAATTTCGTCGGTCGACCTCTTCCGAAGGTCGTACAAGCTCGGGGATGGTACCAATCGATCCGCAGGACCCAAATTAGTCCAGATGCAACCACTTTCCAAGTCTCTCCGACCTTCACAAAAAAAGTTATTCAAGAATATCTCTTTCTCCTATGTGCTTTCATCCCTAACCCTAACCCTAACCCTTCCGAAAGTCGGAGAAGCTCAAGGATAGTACCGATCGATGCGCGCTACCCCATTTAGTGGGGGTAGAGCCTACTTGCAAGTCTCTCCGACCTTCACAAAAAAAGTTATTCAAGAATATCTCTTTCTCCTATGTGCTTTCATCCCTAACCCTAACCCTAACCCTTCCGAAAGTCGGAGAAGCTCAAGGATGGTACCGATCGATGCGCGCTACCCCATTTAGTGGGGGTAGAGCCTACTTGCAAGTCTCTCCGACCTTCACAAAAAAAGTTATTCAAGAATATCTCCTCAGATTTGGGGGAATTTCGTCGGTCGACCTCTTCCGAAGGTCGTACAAGCTCGGGGATGGTACCAATCGATCCGCAGGACCCAAATTAGTCCAGATGCAACCACTTTCCAAGTCTCTCCGACCTTCACAAAAAAAGTTATTCAAGAATATCTCTTTCTCCTATGTGCTTTCATCCCTAACCCTAACCCTAACCCTTCCGAAAGTCGGAGAAGCTCAAGGATGGTACCGATCGATGTGCGCTACCCCATTTAGTGGGGGTAGAGCGTACTTGCAAGTCTCTCCGACCTTCACAAAAAAAGTTATTCAAGAATATCTCTTTCTCCTATGTGCTTTCATCCCTAACCCTAACCCTTCCGAAAGTCGGAGAAGCTCAAGGATGGTACCGATCGATGCGCGCTACCCCATTTAGTGGGGGTAGAGCCTACTTGCAAGTCTCTCCGACCTTCACAAAAAAAGTTATTCAAGAATATCTCCTCAGATTTGGGGGAATTTCGTCGGTCGACCTCTTCCGAAGGTCGTACAAGCTCGGGGATGGTACCAATCGATCCGCAGGACCCAAATTAGTCCAGATGCAACCACTTTTCAAGTCTCTCCGACCTTCACAAAAAAAGTTATTCAAGAATATCTCTTTCTCCTATGTGCTTTCATCCCTAACCCTAACCCTAACCCTTCCGAAAGTCGGAGAAGCTCAAGGATAGTACCGATCGATGCGCGCTACCCCATTTAGTGGGGGTAGAGCCTACTTGCAAGTCTCTCCGACCTTCACAAAAAAAGTTATTCAAGAATATCTCTTTCTCCTATGTGCTTTCATCCCTAACCCTAACCCTAACCCTTCCGAAAGTCGGAGAAGCTCAAGGATGGTACCGATCGATGCGCGCTACCCCATTTAGTGGGGGTAGAGCCTACTTGCAAGTCTCTCCGACCTTCACAAAAAAAGTTATTCAAGAATATCTCCTCAGATTTGGGGGAATTTCGTCGGTCGACCTCTTCCGAAGGTCGTACAAGCTCGGGGATGGTACCAATCGATCCGCAGGACCCAAATTAGTCCAGATGCAACCACTTTTCAAGTCTCTCCGACCTTCACAAAAAAAGTTATTCAAGAATATCTCTTTCTCCTATGTGCTTTCATCCCTAACCCTAACCCTAACCCTTCCGAAAGTCGGAGAAGCTCAAGGATGGTACCGATCGATGCGCGCTACCCCATTTAGTGGGGGTAGAGCGTACTTGCAAGTCTCTCCGACCTTCACAAAAAAAGTTATTCAAGAATATCTCTTTCTCCTATGTGCTTTCATCCCTAACCCTAACCCTTCCGAAAGTCGGAGAAGCTCAAGGATGGTACCGATCGATGCGCGCTACCCCATTTAGTGGGGGTAGAGCCTACTTGCAAGTCTCTCCGACCTTCACAAAAAAAGTTATTCAAGAATATCTCTTTCTCCTATGTGCTTTCATCCCTAACCCTAACCCTAACCCTTCCGAAAGTCGGAGAAGCTCAAGGATGGTACCGATCGATGCGCGCTACCCCATTTAGTGGGGGTAGAGCCTACTTGCAAGTCTCTCCGACCTTCACAAAAAAAGTTATTCAAGAATATCTCCTCAGATTTGGGGGAATTTCGTCGGTCGACCTCTTCCGAAGGTCGTACAAGCTCGGGGATGGTACCAATCGATCCGCAGGACCCAAATTAGTCCAGATGCAACCACTTTCCAAGTCTCTCCGACCTTCACAAAAAAAGTTATTCAAGAATATCTCTTTCTCCTATGTGCTTTCATCCCTAACCCTAACCCTAACCCTTCCGAAAGTCGGAGAAGCTCAAGGATAGTACCGATCGATGCGCGCTACCCCATTTAGTGGGGGTAGAGCCTACTTGCAAGTCTCTCCGACCTTCACAAAAAAAGTTATTCAAGAATATCTCTTTCTCCTATGTGCTTTCATCCCTAACCCTAACCCTAACCCTTCCGAAAGTCGGAGAAGCTCAAGGATGGTACCGATCGATGCGCGCTACCCCATTTAGTGGGGGTAGAGCCTACTTGCAAGTCTCTCCGACCTTCACAAAAAAAGTTATTCAAGAATATCTCCTCAGATTTGGGGGAATTTCGTCGGTCGACCTCTTCCGAAGGTCGTACAAGCTCGGGGATGGTACCAATCGATCCGCAGGACCCAAATTAGTCCAGATGCAACCACTTTTCAAGTCTCTCCGACCTTCACAAAAAAAGTTATTCAAGAATATCTCTTTCTCCTATGTGCTTTCATCCCTAACCCTAACCCTAACCCTTCCGAAAGTCGGAGAAGCTCAAGGATGGTACCGATCGATGCGCGCTACCCCATTTAGTGGGGGTAGAGCGTACTTGCAAGTCTCTCCGACCTTCACAAAAAAAGTTATTCAAGAATATCTCTTTCTCCTATGTGCTTTCATCCCTAACCCTAACCCTTCCGAAAGTCGGAGAAGCTCAAGGATGGTACCGATCGATGCGCGCTACCCCATTTAGTGGGGGTAGAGCCTACTTGCAAGTCTCTCCGACCTTCACAAAAAAAGTTATTCAAGAATATCTCTTTCTCCTATGTGCTTTCATCCCTAACCCTAACCCTAACCCTTCCGAAAGTCGGAGAAGCTCAAGGATGGTACCGATCGATGCGCGCTACCCCATTTAGTGGGGGTAGAGCCTACTTGCAAGTCTCTCCGACCTTCACAAAAAAAGTTATTCAAGAATATCTCCTCAGATTTGGGGGAATTTCGTCGGTCGACCTCTTCCGAAGGTCGTACAAGCTCGGGGATGGTACCAATCGATCCGCAGGACCCAAATTAGTCCAGATGCAACCACTTTCCAAGTCTCTCCGACCTTCACAAAAAAAGTTATTCAAGAATATCTCTTTCTCCTATGTGCTTTCATCCCTAACCCTAACCCTAACCCTTCCGAAAGTCGGAGAAGCTCAAGGATAGTACCGATCGATGCGCGCTACCCCATTTAGTGGGGGTAGAGCCTACTTGCAAGTCTCTCCGACCTTCACAAAAAAAGTTATTCAAGAATATCTCTTTCTCCTATGTGCTTTCATCCCTAACCCTAACCCTAACCCTTCCGAAAGTCGGAGAAGCTCAAGGATGGTACCGATCGATGCGCGCTACCCCATTTAGTGGGGGTAGAGCCTACTTGCAAGTCTCTCCGACCTTCACAAAAAAAGTTATTCAAGAATATCTCCTCAGATTTGGGGGAATTTCGTCGGTCGACCTCTTCCGAAGGTCGTACAAGCTCGGGGATGGTACCAATCGATCCGCAGGACCCAAATTAGTCCAGATGCAACCACTTTTCAAGTCTCTCCGACCTTCACAAAAAAAGTTATTCAAGAATATCTCTTTCTCCTATGTGCTTTCATCCCTAACCCTAACCCTTCCGAAAGTCGGAGAAGCTCAAGGATAGTACCGATCGATGCGCGCTACCCCATTTAGTGGGGGTAGAGCCTACTTGCAAGTCTCTCCGACCTTCACAAAAAAAGTTATTCAAGAATATCTCTTTCTCCTATGTGCTTTCATCCCTAACCCTAACCCTAACCCTTCCGAAAGTCGGAGAAGCTCAAGGATGGTACCGATCGATGCGCGCTACCCCATTTAGTGGGGGTAGAGCCTACTTGCAAGTCTCTCCAACCTTCACAAAAAAAGTTATTCAAGAATATCTCCTCAGATTTGGGGGAATTTCGTCGGTCGACCTCTTCCGAAGGTCGTACAAGCTCGGGGATGGTACCAATCGATCCGCAGGACCCAAATTAGTCCAGATGCAACCACTTTTCAAGTCTCTCCGACCTTCACAAAAAAAGTTATTCAAGAATATCTCTTTCTCCTATGTGCTTTCATCCCTAACCCTAACCCTTCCGAAAGTCGGAGAAGCTCAAGGATGGTACCGATCGATGCGCGCTACCCCATTTAGTGGGGGTAGAGCCTACTTGCAAGTCTCTCCGACCTTCACAAAAAAAGTTATTCAAGAATATCTCCTCAGATTTGGGGGAATTTCGTCGGTCGACCTCTTCCGAAGGTCGTACAAGCTCGGGGATGGTACCAATCGATCCGCAGGACCCAAATTAGTCCAGATGCAACCACTTTCCAAGTCTCTCCGACCTTCACAAAAAAAGTTATTCAAGAATATCTCTTTCTCCTATGTGCTTTCATCCCTAACCCTAACCCTAACCCTTCCGAAAGTCGGAGAAGCTCAGGGATAGTACCGATCGATGCGCGCTACCCCATTTAGTGGGGGTAGAGCCTACTTGCAAGTCTCTCCGACCTTCACAAAAAAAGTTATTCAAGAATATCTCTTTCTCCTATGTGCTTTCATCCCTAACCCTAACCCTAACCCTTCCGAAAGTCGGAGAAGCTCAAGGATGGTACCGATCGATGCGCGCTACCCCATTTAGTGGGGGTAGAGCCTACTTGCAAGTCTCTCCGACCTTCACAAAAAAAGTTATTCAAGAATATCTCCTCAGATTTGGGGGAATTTCGTCGGTCGACCTCTTCCGAAGGTCGTACAAGCTCGGGGATGGTACCAATCGATCCGCAGGACCCAAATTAGTCCAGATGCAACCACTTTCCAAGTCTCTCCGACCTTCACAAAAAAAGTTATTCAAGAATATCTCTTTCTCCTATGTGCTTTCATCCCTAACCCTAACCCTAACCCTTCCGAAAGTCGGAGAAGCTCAAGGATGGTACCGATCGATGCGCGCTACCCCATTTAGTGGGGGTAGAGCGTACTTGCAAGTCTCTCCGACCTTCACAAAAAAAGTTATTCAAGAATATCTCTTTCTCCTATGTGCTTTCATCCCTAACCCTAACCCTAACCCTTCCGAAAGTCGGAGAAGCTCAAGGATGGTACCGATCGATGCGCGCTACCCCATTTAGTGGGGGTAGAGCCTACTTGCAAGTCTCTCCGACCTTCACAAAAAAAGTTATTCAAGAATATCTCTTTCTCCTATGTGCTTTCATCCCTAACCCTAACCCTAACCCTTCCGAAAGTCGGAGAAGCTCAAGGATGGTACCGATCGATGCGCGCTACCCCATTTAGTGGGGGTAGAGCCTACTTGCAAGTCTCTCCGACCTTCACAAAAAAAGTTATTCAAGAATATCTCCTCAGATTTGGGGGAATTTCGTCGGTCGACCTCTTCCGAAGGTCGTACAAGCTCGGGGATGGTACCAATCGATTCGCAGGACCCAAATTAGTCCAGATGCAACCACTTTCCAAGTCTCTCCGACCTTCACAAAAAAAGTTATTCAAGAATATCTCTTTCTCCTATGTGCTTTCATCCCTAACCCTAACCCTAACCCTTCCGAAAGTCGGAGAAGCTCAAGGATGGTACCGATCGATGCGCGCAACCCCATTTAGTGGGGGTAGAGCCTACTTGCAAGTCTCTCCGACCTTCACAAAAAAAGTTATTCAAGAATATCTCTTTCTCCTATGTGCTTTCATCCCTAACCCTAACCCTAACCCTTCCGAAAGTCGGAGAAGCTCAAGGATGGTACCGATCGATGCGCGCTACCCCATTTAGTGGGGGTAGAGCCTACTTGCAAGTCTCTCCGACCTTCACAAAAAAAGTTATTCAAGAATATCTCTTTCTCCTATGTGCTTTCATCCCTAACCCTAACCCTAACCCTTCCGAAAGTCGGAGAAGCTCAAGGATGGTACCGATCGATGCGCGCTACCCCATTTAGTGGGGGTAGAGCCTACTTGCAAGTCTCTCCGACCTTCACGAAAAAAGTAATTCAAGAATATCTCTTTCTCCTATGTGCTTTCATCCCTAACCCTAACCCTAACCCTTCCGAAAGTCGGAGAAGCTCAAGGATGGTACCGATCGATGCGCGCTACCCCATTTAGTGGGGGTAGAGCCTACTTGCAAGTCTCTCCGACCTTCACAAAAAACGTTATTCAAGAATATCTCCTCAGATTTGGGGGAATTTCGTCGGTCGACCTCTTCCGAAGGTCGTACAAGCTCGGGGATGGTACCAATCGATCTGCAGGACCCAAATTAGTCCAGATGCAACCACTTTCCAAGTCTCTCCGACCTTCACAAAAAAAGTTATTCAAGAATATCTCTTTCTCCTATGTGCTTTCATCCCTAACCCTAACCCTAACCCTTCCGAAAGTCGGAGAAGCTCAAGGATGGTACCGATCGATGCGCGCAACCCCATTTAGTGGGGGTAGAGCCTACTTGCAAGTCTCTCCGACCTTCACAAAAAAAGTTATTCAAGAATATCTCTTTCTCCTATGTGCTTTCATCCCTAACCCTAACCCTAACCCTTCCGAAAGTCGGAGAAGCTCAAGGATGATACCGATCGATGCGCGCTACCCCATTTAGTGGGGGTAGAGCCTACTTGCAAGTCTCTCCGACCTTCACAAAAAAAGTTATTCAAGAATATCTCCTCAGATTTGGGGGAATTTCGTCGGTCGACCTCTTCCGAAGGTCGTACAAGCTCGGGGATGGTACCAATCGATCCGCAAGACCCAAATTAGTCCAGATGCAACCACTTTCCAAGTCTCTCCGACCTTCACAAAAAAAGTTATTCAAGAATATCTCTTTCTCCTATGTGCTTTCATCCCTAACCCTAACCCTAACTCTTCCGAAAGTCGGAGAAGCTCAAGGATGGTACTGATCGATGCGCGCAACCCCATTTAGTGGGGGTAGAGCCTACTTGCAAGTCTCTCCGACCTTCACAAAAAAAGTTATTCAAGAATATCTCTTTCTCCTATGTGCTTTCATCCCTAACCCTAACCCTAACCCTTCCGAAAGTCGGAGAAGCTCAAGGATGGTACCGATCGATGCGCGCTACCCCATTTAGTGGGGGTAGAGCCTACTTGCAAGTCTCTCCGACCTTCACAAAAAAAGTTATTCAAGAATATCTCCTCAGATTTGGGGGAATTTCGTCGGTCGACCTCTTCCGAAGGTCGTACAAGCTCGGGGATGGTACCAATCGATTTGCAGGACCCAAATTAGTCCAGATGCAACCACTTTCCAAGTCTCTCCGACCTTCACAAAAAAAGTTATTCAAGAATATCTCTTTCTCCTATGTGCTTTCATCCCTAACCCTAACCCTAACCCTTCCGAAAGTCGGAGAAGCTCAAGGATGGTACCGATCGATGCGCGCAACCCCATTTAGTGGGGGTAGAGCCTACTTGCAAGTCTCTCCGACCTTCACAAAAAAAGTTATTCAAGAATATCTCTTTCTCCTATGTGCTTTCATCCCTAACCCTAACCCTAACCCTTCCGAAAGTCGGAGAAGCTCAAGGATGGTACCGATCGATGCGCGCTACCCCATTTAGTGGGGGTAGAGCCTACTTGCAAGTCTCTCCGACCTTCACAAAAAAAGTTATTCAAGAATATCTCTTTCTCCTATGTGCTTTCATCCCTAACCCTAACCCTAACCCTTCCGAAAGTCGGAGAAGCTCAAGGATGGTACCGATCGATGCGCGCTACCCCATTTAGTGGGGGTAGAGCCTACTTGCAAGTCTCTCCGACCTTCACGAAAAAAGTAATTCAAGAATATCTCTTTCTCCTATGTGCTTTCATCCCTAACCCTAACCCTAACCCTTCCGAAAGTCGGAGAAGCTCAAGGATGGTACCGATCGATGCGCGCTACCCCATTTAGTGGGGGTAGAGCCTACTTGCAAGTCTCTCCGACCTTCACAAAAAACGTTATTCAAGAATATCTCCTCAGATTTGGGGGAATTTCGTCGGTCGACCTCTTCCGAAGGTCGTACAAGCTCGGGGATGGTACCAATCGATCTGCAGGACCCAAATTAGTCCAGATGCAACCACTTTCCAAGTCTCTCCGACCTTCACAAAAAAAGTTATTCAAGAATATCTCTTTCTCCTATGTGCTTTCATCCCTAACCCTAACCCTAACCCTTCCGAAAGTCGGAGAAGCTCAAGGATGGTACCGATCGATGCGCGCAACCCCATTTAGTGGGGGTAGAGCCTACTTGCAAGTCTCTCCGACCTTCACAAAAAAAGTTATTCAAGAATATCTCTTTCTCCTATGTGCTTTCATCCCTAACCCTAACCCTAACCCTTCCGAAAGTCGGAGAAGCTCAAGGATGGTACCGATCGATGCGCGCTACCCCATTTAGTGGGGGTAGAGCCTACTTGCAAGTCTCTCCGACCTTCACAAAAAAAGTTATTCAAGAATATCTCTTTCTCCTATGTGCTTTCATCCCTAACCCTAACCCTAACCCTTCCGAAAGTCGGAGAAGCTCAAGGATGGTACCGATCGATGCGCGCTACCCCATTTAGTGGGGGTAGAGCCTACTTGCAAGTCTCTCCGACCTTCACAAAAAACGTTATTCAAGAATATCTCCTCAGATTTGGGGGAATTTCGTCGGTCGACCTCTTCCGAAGGTCGTACAAGCTCGGGGATGGTACCAATCGATCTGCAGGACCCAAATTAGTCCAGATGCAACCACTTTCCAAGTCTCTCCGACCTTCAAAAAAAAAGTTATTCAAGAATATCTCTTTCTCCTATGTGCTTTCATCCCTAACCCTAACCCTAACCCTTCCGAAAGTCGGAGAAGCTCAAGGATGGTACCGATCGATGCGCGCAACCCCATTTAGTGGGGGTAGAGCCTACTTGCAAGTCTCTCCGACCTTCACAAAAAAAGTTATTCAAGAATATCTCTTTCTCCTATGTGCTTTCATCCCTAACCCTAACCCTAACCCTTCCGAAAGTCGGAGAAGCTCAAGGATGGTACCGATCGATGCGCGCTACCCCATTTAGTGGGGGTAGAGCCTACTTGCAAGTCTCTCCGACCTTCACAAAAAAAGTTATTCAAGAATATCTCCTCAGATTTGGGGGAATTTCGTCGGTCGACCTCTTCCGAAGGTCGTACAAGCTCGGGGATGGTACCAATCGATCCGCAGGACCCAAATTAGTCCAGATGCAACCACTTTCCAAGTCTCTCCGACCTTCACAAAAAAAGTTATTCAAGAATATCTCTTTCTCCTATGTGCTTTCATCCCTAACCCTAACCCTAACCCTTCCGAAAGTCGGAGAAGCTCAAGGATGGTACCGATCGATGTGCGCAACCCCATTTAGTGGGGGTAGAGCCTACTTGCAAGTCTCTCCGACCTTCACAAAAAAAGCTATTCAAGAATATCTCTTTCTCCTATGTGCTTTCATCCCTAACCCTAACCCTAACCCTTCCGAAAGTCGGAGAAGCTCAAGGATGGTACCGATCGATGCGCGCTACCCCATTTAGTGGGGGTAGAGCCTACTTGCAAGTCTCTCCGACCTTCACAAAAAAAGTTATTCAAGAATATCTCTTTCTCCTATGTGCTTTCATCCCTAACCCTAACCCTAACCCTTCCGAAAGTCGGAGAAGCTCAAGGATGGTACCGATCGATGCGCGCTACCCCATTTAGTGGGGGTAGAGCCTACTTGCAAGTCTCTCCGACCTTCACAAAAAAAGTTATTCAAGAATATCTCCTCAGATTTGGGGGAATTTCGTCGGTCGACCTCTTCCGAAGGTCGTACAAGCTCGGGGATGGTACCAATCGATCCGCAGGACCCAAATTAGTCCAGATGCAACCACTTTTCAAGTCTCTCCGACCTTCACAAAAAAAGTTATTCAAGAATATCTCTTTCTCCTATGTGCTTTCATCCCTAACCCTAACCCTAACCCTTCCAAAAGTCGGAGAAGCTCAAGGATGGTACCGATCGATGCGTGCTACCCCATTTAGTGGGGGTAGAGCCTACTTGCAAGTCTCTCCGACCTTCACAAAAAAAGTTATTCAAGAATATCTCCTCAGATTTGGGGGAATTTCGTCGGTCGACCTCTTCCGAAGGTCGTACAAGCTCGGAGATGGTACCAATCGATCCGCAGGACCCAAATTAGTCCAGATGCAACCACTTTCCAAGTCTCTCCGACCTTCACAAAAAAAGTTATTCAAGAATATCTCTTTCTCCTATGTGCTTTCATCCCTAACCCTAACCCTAACCCTTCCGAAAGTCGGAGAAGCTCAAGGATAGTACCGATCGATGCGCGCTACCCCATTTAGTGGGGGTAGAGCCTACTTGCAAGTCTCTCCGACCTTCACAAAAAAAGTTATTCAAGAATATCTCTTTCTCCTATGTGCTTTCATCCCTAACCCTAACCCTAACCCTTCCGAAAGTCGGAGAAGCTCAAGGATGGTACCGATCGATGCGCGCTACCCCATTTAGTGGGGGTAGAGCCTACTTGCAAGTCTCTCCGACCTTCACAAAAAAAGTTATTCAAGAATATCTCCTCAGATTTGGGGGAATTTCGTCGGTCGACCTCTTCCGAAGGTCGTACAAGCTCGGGGATGGTACCAATCGATCCGCAGGACCCAAATTAGTCCAGATGCAACCACTTTCCAAGTCTCTCCGACCTTCACAAAAAAAGTTATTCAAGAATATCTCTTTCTCCTATGTGCTTTCATCCCTAACCCTAACCCTAACCCTTCCGAAAGTCGGAGAAGCTCAAGGATGGTACCGATCGATGCGCGCTACCCCATTTAGTGGGGGTAGAGCGTACTTGCAAGTCTCTCCGACCTTCACAAAAAAAGTTATTCAAGAATATCTCTTTCTCCTATGTGCTTTCATCCCTAACCCTAACCCTTCCGAAAGTCGGAGAAGCTCAAGGATGGTACCGATCGATGCGCGCTACCCCATTTAGTGGGGGTAGAGCCTACTTGCAAGTCTCTCCGACCTTCACAAAAAAAGTTATTCAAGAATATCTCCTCAGATTTGGGGGAATTTCGTCGGTCGACCTCTTCCGAAGGTCGTACAAGCTCGGGGATGGTACCAATCGATCCGCAGGACCCAAATTAGTCCAGATGCAACCACTTTTCAAGTCTCTCCGACCTTCACAAAAAAAGTTATTCAAGAATATCTCTTTCTCCTATGTGCTTTCATCCCTAACCCTAACCCTAACCCTTCCGAAAGTCGGAGAAGCTCAAGGATAGTACCGATCGATGCGCGCTACCCCATTTAGTGGGGGTAGAGCCTACTTGCAAGTCTCTCCGACCTTCACAAAAAAAGTTATTCAAGAATATCTCTTTCTCCTATGTGCTTTCATCCCTAACCCTAACCCTAACCCTTCCGAAAGTCGGAGAAGCTCAAGGATGGTACCGATCGATGCGCGCTACCCCATTTAGTGGGGGTAGAGCCTACTTGCAAGTCTCTCCGACCTTCACAAAAAAAGTTATTCAAGAATATCTCCTCAGATTTGGGGGAATTTCGTCGGTCGACCTCTTCCGAAGGTCGTACAAGCTCGGGGATGGTACCAATCGATCCGCAGGACCCAAATTAGTCCAGATGCAACCACTTTTCAAGTCTCTCCGACCTTCACAAAAAAAGTTATTCAAGAATATCTCTTTCTCCTATGTGCTTTCATCCCTAACCCTAACCCTAACCCTTCCGAAAGTCGGAGAAGCTCAAGGATGGTACCGATCGATGCGCGCTACCCCATTTAGTGGGGGTAGAGCGTACTTGCAAGTCTCTCCGACCTTCACAAAAAAAGTTATTCAAGAATATCTCTTTCTCCTATGTGCTTTCATCCCTAACCCTAACCCTTCCGAAAGTCGGAGAAGCTCAAGGATGGTACCGATCGATGCGCGCTACCCCATTTAGTGGGGGTAGAGCCTACTTGCAAGTCTCTCCGACCTTCACAAAAAAAGTTATTCAAGAATATCTCCTCAGATTTGGGGGAATTTCGTCGGTCGACCTCTTCCGAAGGTCGTACAAGCTCGGGGATGGTACCAATCGATCCGCAGGACCCAAATTAGTCCAGATGCAACCACTTTTCAAGTCTCTCCGACCTTCACAAAAAAAGTTATTCAAGAATATCTCTTTCTCCTATGTGCTTTCATCCCTAACCCTAACCCTAACCCTTCCGAAAGTCGGAGAAGCTCAAGGATGGTACCGATCGATGCGCGCTACCCCATTTAGTGGGGGTAGAGCCTACTTGCAAGTCTCTCCGACCTTCACAAAAAAAGTTATTCAAGAATATCTCCTCAGATTTGGGGGAATTTCGTCGGTCGACCTCTTCCGAAGGTCGTACAAGCTCGGGGATGGTACCAATCGATCCGCAGGACCCAAATTAGTCCAGATGCAACCACTTTTCAAGTCTCTCCGACCTTCACAAAAAAAGTTATTCAAGAATATCTCTTTCTCCTATGTGCTTTCATCCCTAACCCTAACCCTAACCCTTCCGAAAGTCGGAGAAGCTCAAGGATAGTACCGATCGATGCGCGCTACCCCATTTAGTGGGGGTAGAGCCTACTTGCAAGTCTCTCCGACCTTCACAAAAAAAGTTATTCAAGAATATCTCTTTCTCCTATGTGCTTTCATCCCTAACCCTAACCCTAACCCTTCCGAAAGTCGGAGAAGCTCAAGGATGGTACCGATCGATGCGCGCTACCCCATTTAGTGGGGGTAGAGCCTACTTGCAAGTCTCTCCGACCTTCACAAAAAAAGTTATTCAAGAATATCTCCTCAGATTTGGGGGAATTTCGTCGGTCGACCTCTTCCGAAGGTCGTACAAGCTCGGGGATGGTACCAATCGATCCGCAGGACCCAAATTAGTCCAGATGCAACCACTTTTCAAGTCTCTCCGACCTTCACAAAAAAAGTTATTCAAGAATATCTCTTTCTCCTATGTGCTTTCATCCCTAACCCTAACCCTAACCCTTCCGAAAGTCGGAGAAGCTCAAGGATGGTACCGATCGATGCGCGCTACCCCATTTAGTGGGGGTAGAGCGTACTTGCAAGTCTCTCCGACCTTCACAAAAAAGTTATTCAAGAATATCTCTTTCTCCTATGTGCTTTCATCCCTAACCCTAACCCTTCCGAAAGTCGGAGAAGCTCAAGGATGGTACCGATCGATGCGCGCTACCCCATTTAGTGGGGGTAGAGCCTACTTGCAAGTCTCTCCGACCTTCACAAAAAAAGTTATTCAAGAATATCTCCTCAGATTTGGGGGAATTTCGTCGGTCGACCTCTTCCGAAGGTCGTACAAGCTCGGGGATGGTACCAATCGATCCGCAGGACCCAAATTAGTCCAGATGCAACCACTTTTCAAGTCTCTCCGACCTTCACAAAAAAAGTTATTCAAGAATATCTCTTTCTCCTATGTGCTTTCATCCCTAACCCTAACCCTAACCCTTCCGAAAGTCGGAGAAGCTCAAGGATGGTACCGATCGATGCGCGCTACCCCATTTAGTGGGGGTAGAGCCTACTTGCAAGTCTCTCCGACCTTCACAAAAAAAGTTATTCAAGAATATCTCCTCAGATTTGGGGGAATTTCGTCGGTCGACCTCTTCCGAAGGTCGTACAAGCTCGGGGATGGTACCAATCGATCCGCAGGACCCAAATTAGTCCAGATGCAACCACTTTCCAAGTCTCTCCGACCTTCACAAAAAAAGTTATTCAAGAATATCTCTTTCTCCTATGTGCTTTCATCCCTAACCCTAACCCTAACCCTTCCGAAAGTCGGAGAAGCTCAAGGATAGTACCGATCGATGCGCGCTACCCCATTTAGTGGGGGTAGAGCCTACTTGCAAGTCTCTCCGACCTTCACAAAAAAAGTTATTCAAGAATATCTCTTTCTCCTATGTGCTTTCATCCCTAACCCTAACCCTAACCCTTCCGAAAGTCGGAGAAGCTCAAGGATGGTACCGATCGATGCGCGCTACCCCATTTAGTGGGGGTAGAGCCTACTTGCAAGTCTCTCCGACCTTCACAAAAAAAGTTATTCAAGAATATCTCCTCAGATTTGGGGGAATTTCGTCGGTCGACCTCTTCCGAAGGTCGTACAAGCTCGGGGATGGTACCAATCGATCCGCAGGACCCAAATTAGTCCAGATGCAACCACTTTTCAAGTCTCTCCGACCTTCACAAAAAAAGTTATTCAAGAATATCTCTTTCTCCTATGTGCTTTCATCCCTAACCCTAACCCTTCCGAAAGTCGGAGAAGCTCAAGGATAGTACCGATCGATGCGCGCTACCCCATTTAGTGGGGGTAGAGCCTACTTGCAAGTCTCTCCGACCTTCACAAAAAAAGTTATTCAAGAATATCTCTTTCTCCTATGTGCTTTCATCCCTAACCCTAACCCTAACCCTTCCGAAAGTCGGAGAAGCTCAAGGATGGTACCGATCGATGCGCGCTACCCCATTTAGTGGGGGTAGAGCCTACTTGCAAGTCTCTCCAACCTTCACAAAAAAAGTTATTCAAGAATATCTCCTCAGATTTGGGGGAATTTCGTCGGTCGACCTCTTCCGAAGGTCGTACAAGCTCGGGGATGGTACCAATCGATCCGCAGGACCCAAATTAGTCCAGATGCAACCACTTTTCAAGTCTCTCCGACCTTCACAAAAAAAGTTATTCAAGAATATCTCTTTCTCCTATGTGCTTTCATCCCTAACCCTAACCCTTCCGAAAGTCGGAGAAGCTCAAGGATGGTACCGATCGATGCGCGCTACCCCATTTAGTGGGGGTAGAGCCTACTTGCAAGTCTCTCCGACCTTCACAAAAAAAGTTATTCAAGAATATCTCCTCAGATTTGGGGGAATTTCGTCGGTCGACCTCTTCCGAAGGTCGTACAAGCTCGGGGATGGTACCAATCGATCCGCAGGACCCAAATTAGTCCAGATGCAACCACTTTCCAAGTCTCTCCGACCTTCACAAAAAAAGTTATTCAAGAATATCTCTTTCTCCTATGTGCTTTCATCCCTAACCCTAACCCTAACCCTTCCGAAAGTCGGAGAAGCTCAAGGATAGTACCGATCGATGCGCGCTACCCCATTTAGTGGGGGTAGAGCCTACTTGCAAGTCTCTCCGACCTTCACAAAAAAAGTTATTCAAGAATATCTCTTTCTCCTATGTGCTTTCATCCCTAACCCTAACCCTAACCCTTCCGAAAGTCGGAGAAGCTCAAGGATGGTACCGATCGATGCGCGCTACCCCATTTAGTGGGGGTAGAGCCTACTTGCAAGTCTCTCCGACCTTCACAAAAAAAGTTATTCAAGAATATCTCCTCAGATTTGGGGGAATTTCGTCGGTCGACCTCTTCCGAAGGTCGTACAAGCTCGGGGATGGTACCAATCGATCCGCAGGACCCAAATTAGTCCAGATGCAACCACTTTCCAAGTCTCTCCGACCTTCACAAAAAAAGTTATTCAAGAATATCTCTTTCTCCTATGTGCTTTCATCCCTAACCCTAACCCTAACCCTTCCGAAAGTCGGAGAAGCTCAAGGATGGTACCGATCGATGCGCGCTACCCCATTTAGTGGGGGTAGAGCGTACTTGCAAGTCTCTCCGACCTTCACAAAAAAAGTTATTCAAGAATATCTCTTTCTCCTATGTGCTTTCATCCCTAACCCTAACCCTAACCCTTCCGAAAGTCGGAGAAGCTCAAGGATGGTACCGATCGATGCGCGCTACCCCATTTAGTGGGGGTAGAGCCTACTTGCAAGTCTCTCCGACCTTCACAAAAAAAGTTATTCAAGAATATCTCTTTCTCCTATGTGCTTTCATCCCTAACCCTAACCCTAACCCTTCCGAAAGTCGGAGAAGCTCAAGGATGGTACCGATCGATGCGCGCTACCCCATTTAGTGGGGGTAGAGCGTACTTGCAAGTCTCTCCGACCTTCACAAAAAAGTTATTCAAGAATATCTCTTTCTCCTATGTGCTTTCATCCCTAACCCTAACCCTTCCGAAAGTCGGAGAAGCTCAAGGATGGTACCGATCGATGCGCGCTACCCCATTTAGTGGGGGTAGAGCCTACTTGCAAGTCTCTCCGACCTTCACAAAAAAAGTTATTCAAGAATATCTCCTCAGATTTGGGGGAATTTCGTCGGTCGACCTCTTCCGAAGGTCGTACAAGCTCGGGGATGGTACCAATCGATCCGCAGGACCCAAATTAGTCCAGATGCAACCACTTTTCAAGTCTCTCCGACCTTCACAAAAAAAGTTATTCAAGAATATCTCTTTCTCCTATGTGCTTTCATCCCTAACCCTAACCCTAACCCTTCCGAAAGTCGGAGAAGCTCAAGGATGGTACCGATCGATGCGCGCTACCCCATTTAGTGGGGGTAGAGCCTACTTGCAAGTCTCTCCGACCTTCACAAAAAAAGTTATTCAAGAATATCTCCTCAGATTTGGGGGAATTTCGTCGGTCGACCTCTTCCGAAGGTCGTACAAGCTCGGGGATGGTACCAATCGATCCGCAGGACCCAAATTAGTCCAGATGCAACCACTTTCCAAGTCTCTCCGACCTTCACAAAAAAAGTTATTCAAGAATATCTCTTTCTCCTATGTGCTTTCATCCCTAACCCTAACCCTAACCCTTCCGAAAGTCGGAGAAGCTCAAGGATAGTACCGATCGATGCGCGCTACCCCATTTAGTGGGGGTAGAGCCTACTTGCAAGTCTCTCCGACCTTCACAAAAAAAGTTATTCAAGAATATCTCTTTCTCCTATGTGCTTTCATCCCTAACCCTAACCCTAACCCTTCCGAAAGTCGGAGAAGCTCAAGGATGGTACCGATCGATGCGCGCTACCCCATTTAGTGGGGGTAGAGCCTACTTGCAAGTCTCTCCGACCTTCACAAAAAAAGTTATTCAAGAATATCTCCTCAGATTTGGGGGAATTTCGTCGGTCGACCTCTTCCGAAGGTCGTACAAGCTCGGGGATGGTACCAATCGATCCGCAGGACCCAAATTAGTCCAGATGCAACCACTTTTCAAGTCTCTCCGACCTTCACAAAAAAAGTTATTCAAGAATATCTCTTTCTCCTATGTGCTTTCATCCCTAACCCTAACCCTTCCGAAAGTCGGAGAAGCTCAAGGATAGTACCGATCGATGCGCGCTACCCCATTTAGTGGGGGTAGAGCCTACTTGCAAGTCTCTCCGACCTTCACAAAAAAAGTTATTCAAGAATATCTCTTTCTCCTATGTGCTTTCATCCCTAACCCTAACCCTAACCCTTCCGAAAGTCGGAGAAGCTCAAGGATGGTACCGATCGATGCGCGCTACCCCATTTAGTGGGGGTAGAGCCTACTTGCAAGTCTCTCCAACCTTCACAAAAAAAGTTATTCAAGAATATCTCCTCAGATTTGGGGGAATTTCGTCGGTCGACCTCTTCCGAAGGTCGTACAAGCTCGGGGATGGTACCAATCGATCCGCAGGACCCAAATTAGTCCAGATGCAACCACTTTTCAAGTCTCTCCGACCTTCACAAAAAAAGTTATTCAAGAATATCTCTTTCTCCTATGTGCTTTCATCCCTAACCCTAACCCTTCCGAAAGTCGGAGAAGCTCAAGGATGGTACCGATCGATGCGCGCTACCCCATTTAGTGGGGGTAGAGCCTACTTGCAAGTCTCTCCGACCTTCACAAAAAAAGTTATTCAAGAATATCTCCTCAGATTTGGGGGAATTTCGTCGGTCGACCTCTTCCGAAGGTCGTACAAGCTCGGGGATGGTACCAATCGATCCGCAGGACCCAAATTAGTCCAGATGCAACCACTTTCCAAGTCTCTCCGACCTTCACAAAAAAAGTTATTCAAGAATATCTCTTTCTCCTATGTGCTTTCATCCCTAACCCTAACCCTAACCCTTCCGAAAGTCGGAGAAGCTCAAGGATAGTACCGATCGATGCGCGCTACCCCATTTAGTGGGGGTAGAGCCTACTTGCAAGTCTCTCCGACCTTCACAAAAAAAGTTATTCAAGAATATCTCTTTCTCCTATGTGCTTTCATCCCTAACCCTAACCCTAACCCTTCCGAAAGTCGGAGAAGCTCAAGGATGGTACCGATCGATGCGCGCTACCCCATTTAGTGGGGGTAGAGCCTACTTGCAAGTCTCTCCGACCTTCACAAAAAAAGTTATTCAAGAATATCTCCTCAGATTTGGGGGAATTTCGTCGGTCGACCTCTTCCGAAGGTCGTACAAGCTCGGGGATGGTACCAATCGATCCGCAGGACCCAAATTAGTCCAGATGCAACCACTTTCCAAGTCTCTCCGACCTTCACAAAAAAAGTTATTCAAGAATATCTCTTTCTCCTATGTGCTTTCATCCCTAACCCTAACCCTAACCCTTCCGAAAGTCGGAGAAGCTCAAGGATGGTACCGATCGATGCGCGCTACCCCATTTAGTGGGGGTAGAGCGTACTTGCAAGTCTCTCCGACCTTCACAAAAAAAGTTATTCAAGAATATCTCTTTCTCCTATGTGCTTTCATCCCTAACCCTAACCCTAACCCTTCCGAAAGTCGGAGAAGCTCAAGGATGGTACCGATCGATGCGCGCTACCCCATTTAGTGGGGGTAGAGCCTACTTGCAAGTCTCTCCGACCTTCACAAAAAAAGTTATTCAAGAATATCTCTTTCTCCTATGTGCTTTCATCCCTAACCCTAACCCTAACCCTTCCGAAAGTCGGAGAAGCTCAAGGATGGTACCGATCGATGCGCGCTACCCCATTTAGTGGGGGTAGAGCCTACTTGCAAGTCTCTCCGACCTTCACAAAAAACGTTATTCAAGAATATCTCCTCAGATTTGGGGGAATTTCGTCGGTCGACCTCTTCCGAAGGTCGTACAAGCTCGGGGATGGTACCAATCGATCTGCAGGACCCAAATTAGTCCAGATGCAACCACTTTCCAAGTCTCTCCGACCTTCACAAAAAAAGTTATTCAAGAATATCTCTTTCTCCTATGTGCTTTCATCCCTAACCCTAACCCTAACCCTTCCGAAAGTCGGAGAAGCTCAAGGATGGTACCGATCGATGCGCGCAACCCCATTTAGTGGGGGTAGAGCCTACTTGCAAGTCTCTCCGACCTTCACAAAAAAAGTTATTCAAGAATATCTCTTTCTCCTATGTGCTTTCATCCCTAACCCTAACCCTAACCCTTCCGAAAGTCGGAGAAGCTCAAGGATGGTACCGATCGATGCGCGCTACCCCATTTAGTGGGGGTAGAGCCTACTTGCAAGTCTCTCCGACCTTCACAAAAAAAGTTATTCAAGAATATCTCCTCAGATTTGGGGGAATTTCGTCGGTCGACCTCTTCCGAAGGTCGTACAAGCTCGGGGATGGTACCAATCGATCCGCAGGACCCAAATTAGTCCAGATGCAACCACTTTCCAAGTCTCTCCGACCTTCACAAAAAAAGTTATTCAAGAATATCTCCTCAGATTTGGGGGAATTTCGTCGGTCGACCTCTTCCGAAGGTCGTACAAGCTCGGGGATGGTACCAATCGATCCGCAGGACCCAAATTAGTCCAGATGCAACCACTTTCCAAGTCTCTCCGACCTTCACAAAAAAAGTTATTCAAGAATATCTCTTTCTCCTATGTGCTTTCATCCCTAACCCTAACCCTAACCCTTCCGAAAGTCGGAGAAGCTCAAGGATGGTACCGATCGATGCGCGCTACCCCATTTAGTGGGGGTAGAGCCTACTTGCAAGTCTCTCCGACCTTCACAAAAAACGTTATTCAAGAATATCTCCTCAGATTTGGGGGAATTTCGTCGGTCGACCTCTTCCGAAGGTCGTACAAGCTCGGGGATGGTACCAATCGATCTGCAGGACCCAAATTAGTCCAGATGCAACCACTTTCCAAGTCTCTCCGACCTTCACAAAAAAAGTTATTCAAGAATATCTCTTTCTCCTATGTGCTTTCATCCCTAACCCTAACCCTAACCCTTCCGAAAGTCGGAGAAGCTCAAGGATGGTACCGATCGATGCGCGCAACCCCATTTAGTGGGGGTAGAGCCTACTTGCAAGTCTCTCCGACCTTCACAAAAAAAGTTATTCAAGAATATCTCTTTCTCCTATGTGCTTTCATCCCTAACCCTAACCCTAACCCTTCCGAAAGTCGGAGAAGCTCAAGGATGGTACCGATCGATGCGCGCTACCCCATTTAGTGGGGGTAGAGCCTACTTGCAAGTCTCTCCGACCTTCACAAAAAAAGTTATTCAAGAATATCTCCTCAGATTTGGGGGAATTTCGTCGGTCGACCTCTTCCGAAGGTCGTACAAGCTCGGGGATGGTACCAATCGATCCGCAGGACCCAAATTAGTCCAGATGCAACCACTTTCCAAGTCTCTCCGACCTTCACAAAAAAAGTTATTCAAGAATATCTCTTTCTCCTATGTGCTTTCATCCCTAACCCTAACCCTAACCCTTCCGAAAGTCGGAGAAGCTCAAGGATGGTACCGATCGATGCGCGCAACCCCATTTAGTGGGGGTAGAGCCTACTTGCAAGTCTCTCCGACCTTCACAAAAAAAGTTATTCAAGAATATCTCTTTCTCCTATGTGCTTTCATCCCTAACCCTAACCCTAACCCTTCCGAAAGTCGGAGAAGCTCAAGGATGGTACCGATCGATGCGCGCTACCCCATTTAGTGGGGGTAGAGCCTACTTGCAAGTCTCTCCGACCTTCACAAAAAAAGTTATTCAAGAATATCTCTTTCTCCTATGTGCTTTCATCCCTAACCCTAACCCTAACCCTTCCGAAAGTCGGAGAAGCTCAAGGATGGTACCGATCGATGCGCGCTACCCCATTTAGTGGGGGTAGAGCCTACTTGCAAGTCTCTCCGACCTTCACAAAAAAAGTTATTCAAGAATATCTCCTCAGATTTGGGGGAATTTCGTCGGTCGACCTCTTCCGAAGGTCGTACAAGCTCGGGGATGGTACCAATCGATCCGCAGGACCCAAATTAGTCCAGATGCAACCACTTTTCAAGTCTCTCCGACCTTCACAAAAAAAGTTATTCAAGAATATCTCTTTCTCCTATGTGCTTTCATCCCTAACCCTAACCCTAACCCTTCCAAAAGTCGGAGAAGCTCAAGGATGGTACCGATCGATGCGCGCTACCCCATTTAGTGGGGGTAGAGCCTACTTGCAAGTCTCTCCGACCTTCACAAAAAAAGTTATTCAAGAATATCTCCTCAGATTTGGGGGAATTTCGTCGGTCGACCTCTTCCGAAGGTCGTACAAGCTCGGGGATGGTACCAATCGATCCGCAGGACCCAAATTAGTCCAGATGCAACCACTTTCCAAGTCTCTCCGACCTTCACAAAAAAAGTTATTCAAGAATATCTCTTTCTCCTATGTGCTTTCATCCCTAACCCTAACCCTAACCCTTCCGAAAGTCGGAGAAGCTCAAGGATAGTACCGATCGATGCGCGCTACCCCATTTAGTGGGGGTAGAGCCTACTTGCAAGTCTCTCCGACCTTCACAAAAAAAGTTATTCAAGAATATCTCTTTCTCCTATGTGCTTTCATCCCTAACCCTAACCCTAACCCTTCCGAAAGTCGGAGAAGCTCAAGGATGGTACCGATCGATGCGCGCTACCCCATTTAGTGGGGGTAGAGCCTACTTGCAAGTCTCTCCGACCTTCACAAAAAAAGTTATTCAAGAATATCTCCTCAGATTTGGGGGAATTTCGTCGGTCGACCTCTTCCGAAGGTCGTACAAGCTCGGGGATGGTACCAATCGATCCGCAGGACCCAAATTAGTCCAGATGCAACCACTTTCCAAGTCTCTCCGACCTTCACAAAAAAAGTTATTCAAGAATATCTCTTTCTCCTATGTGCTTTCATCCCTAACCCTAACCCTAACCCTTCCGAAAGTCGGAGAAGCTCAAGGATGGTACCGATCGATGCGCGCTACACCATTTAGTGGGGGTAGAGCGTACTTGCAAGTCTCTCCGACCTTCACAAAAAAAGTTATTCAAGAATATCTCTTTCTCCTATGTGCTTTCATCCCTAACCCTAACCCTTCCGAAAGTCGGAGAAGCTCAAGGATGGTACCGATCGATGCGCGCTACCCCATTTAGTGGGAGTAGAGCCTACTTGCAAGTCTCTCCGACCTTCACAAAAAAAGTTATTCAAGAATATCTCCTCAGATTTGGGGGAATTTCGTCGGTCGACCTCTTCCGAAGGTCGTACAAGCTCGGGGATGGTACCAATCGATCCGCAGGACCCAAATTAGTCCAGATGCAACCACTTTTCAAGTCTCTCCGACCTTCACAAAAAAAGTTATTCAAGAATATCTCTTTCTCCTATGTGCTTTCATCCCTAACCCTAACCCTAACCCTTCCGAAAGTCGGAGAAGCTCAAGGATGGTACCGATCGATGCGTGCTACCCCATTTAGTGGGGGTAGAGCCTACTTGCAAGTCTCTCCGACCTTCACAAAAAAAGTTATTCAAGAATATCTCCTCAGATTTGGGGGAATTTCGTCGGTCGACCTCTTCCGAAGGTCGTACAAGCTCGGGGATGGTACCAATCGATCCGCAGGACCCAAATTAGTCCAGATGCAACCACTTTCCAAGTCTCTCCGACCTTCACAAAAAAAGTTATTCAAGAATATCTCTTTCTCCTATGTGCTTTCATCCCTAACCCTAACCCTAACCCTTCCGAAAGTCGGAGAAGCTCAAGGATAGTACCGATCGATGCGCGCTACCCCATTTAGTGGGGGTAGAGCCTACTTGCAAGTCTCTCCGACCTTCACAAAAAAAGTTATTCAAGAATATCTCTTTCTCCTATGTGCTTTCATCCCTAACCCTAACCCTAACCCTTCCGAAAGTCGGAGAAGCTCAAGGATGGTACCGATCGATGCGCGCTACCCCATTTAGTGGGGGTAGAGCCTACTTGCAAGTCTCTCCGACCTTCACAAAAAAAGTTATTCAAGAATATCTCCTCAGATTTGGGGGAATTTCGTCGGTCGACCTCTTCCGAAGGTCGTACAAGCTCGGGGATGGTACCAATCGATCCGCAGGACCCAAATTAGTCCAGATGCAACCACTTTTCAAGTCTCTCCGACCTTCACAAAAAAAGTTATTCAAGAATATCTCTTTCTCCTATGTGCTTTCATCCCTAACCCTAACCCTTCCGAAAGTCGGAGAAGCTCAAGGATAGTACCGATCGATGCGCGCTACCCCATTTAGTGGGGGTAGAGCCTACTTGCAAGTCTCTCCGACCTTCACAAAAAAAGTTATTCAAGAATATCTCTTTCTCCTATGTGCTTTCATCCCTAACCCTAACCCTAACCCTTCCGAAAGTCGGAGAAGCTCAAGGATGGTACCGATCGATGCGCGCTACCCCATTTAGTGGGGGTAGAGCCTACTTGCAAGTCTCTCCGACCTTCACAAAAAAAGTTATTCAAGAATATCTCCTCAGATTTGGGGGAATTTCGTCGGTCGACCTCTTCCGAAGGTCGTACAAGCTCGGGGATGGTACCAATCGATCCGCAGGACCCAAATTAGTCCAGATGCAACCACTTTTCAAGTCTCTCCGACCTTCACAAAAAAAGTTATTCAAGAATATCTCTTTCTCCTATGTGCTTTCATCCCTAACCCTAACCCTAACCCTTCCGAAAGTCGGAGAAGCTCAAGGATGGTACCGATCGATGCGCGCTACCCCATTTAGTGGGGGTAGAGCCTACTTGCAAGTCTCTCCGACCTTCACAAAAAAAGTTATTCAAGAATATCTCCTCAGATTTGGGGGAATTTCGTCGGTCGACCTCTTCCGAAGGTCGTACAAGCTCGGGGATGGTACCAATCGATCCGCAGGACCCAAATTAGTCCAGATGCAACCACTTTCCAAGTCTCTCCGACCTTCACAAAAAAAGTTATTCAAGAATATCTCTTTCTCCTATGTGCTTTCATCCCTAACCCTAACCCTAACCCTTCCGAAAGTCGGAGAAGCTCAAGGATAGTACCGATCGATGCGTGCTACCCCATTTAGTGGGGGTAGAGCCTACTTGCAAGTCTCTCCGACCTTCACAAAAAAAGTTATTCAAGAATATCTCTTTCTCCTATGTGCTTTCATCCCTAACCCTAACCCTAACCCTTCCGAAAGTCGGAGAAGCTCAAGGATGGTACCGATCGATGCGCGCTACCCCATTTAGTGGGGGTAAAGCCTACTTGCAAGTCTCTCCGACCTTCACAAAAAAAGTTATTCAAGAATATCTCCTCAGATTTGGGGGAATTTCGTCGGTCGACCTCTTCCGAAGGTCGTACAAGCTCGGGGATGGTACCAATCGATCCGCAGGACCCAAATTAGTCCAGATGCAACCACTTTCCAAGTCTCTCCGACCTTCACAAAAAAAGTTATTCAAGAATATCTCTTTCTCCTATGTGCTTTCATCCCTAACCCTAACCCTAACCCTTCCGAAAGTCGGAGAAGCTCAAGGATGGTACCGATCGATGCGCGCTACCCCATTTAGTGGGGGTAGAGCGTACTTGCAAGTCTCTCCGACCTTCACAAAAAAAGTTATTCAAGAATATCTCTTTCTCCTATGTGCTTTCATCCCTAACCCTAACCCTAACCCTTCCGAAAGTCGGAGAAGCTCAAGGATGGTACCGATCGATGCGCGCTACCCCATTTAGTGGGGGTAGAGCCTACTTGCAAGTCTCTCCGACCTTCACAAAAAAAGTTATTCAAGAATATCTCTTTCTCCTATGTGCTTTCATCCCTAACCCTAACCCTTCCGAAAGTCGGAGAAGCTCAAGGATGGTACCGATCGATGCGCGCTACCCCATTTAGTGGGGGTAGAGCCTACTTGCAAGTCTCTCCGACCTTCACAAAAAACGTTATTCAAGAATATCTCCTCAGATTTGGGGGAATTTCGTCGGTCGACCTCTTCCGAAGGTCGTACAAGCTCGGGGATGGTACCAATCGATCCGCAGGACCCAAATTAGTCCAGATGCAACCACTTTTCAAGTCTCTCCGACCTTCACAAAAAAAGTTATTCAAGAATATCTCTTTCTCCTATGTGCTTTCATCCCTAACCCTAACCCTAACCCTTCCAAAAGTCGGAGAAGCTCAAGGATGGTACCGATCGATGCGCGCTACCCCATTTAGTGGGGGTAGAGCCTACTTGCAAGTCTCTCCGACCTTCACAAAAAAAGTTATTCAAGAATATCTCCTCAGATTTGGGGGAATTTCGTCGGTCGACCTCTTCCGAAGGTCGTACAAGCTCGGGGATGGTACCAATCGATCCGCAGGACCCAAATTAGTCCAGATGCAACCACTTTCCAAGTCTCTCCGACCTTCACAAAAAAAGTTATTCAAGAATATCTCTTTCTCCTATGTGCTTTCATCCCTAACCCTAACCCTAACCCTTCCGAAAGTCGGAGAAGCTCAAGGATAGTACCGATCGATGCGCGCTACCCCATTTAGTGGGGGTAGAGCCTACTTGCAAGTCTCTCCGACCTTCACAAAAAAAGTTATTCAAGAATATCTCTTTCTCCTATGTGCTTTCATCCCTAACCCTAACCCTAACCCTTCCGAAAGTCGGAGAAGCTCAAGGATGGTACCGATCGATGCGCGCTACCCCATTTAGTGGGGGTAGAGCCTACTTGCAAGTCTCTCCGACCTTCACAAAAAAAGTTATTCAAGAATATCTCCTCAGATTTGGGGGAATTTCGTCGGTCGACCTCTTCCGAAGGTCGTACAAGCTCGGGGATGGTACCAATCGATCCGCAGGACCCAAATTAGTCCAGATGCAACCACTTTCCAAGTCTCTCCGACCTTCACAAAAAAAGTTATTCAAGAATATCTCTTTCTCCTATGTGCTTTCATCCCTAACCCTAACCCTAACCCTTCCGAAAGTCGGAGAAGCTCAAGGATGGTACCGATCGATGCGCGCTACACCATTTAGTGGGGGTAGAGCGTACTTGCAAGTCTCTCCGACCTTCACAAAAAAAGTTATTCAAGAATATCTCTTTCTCCTATGTGCTTTCATCCCTAACCCTAACCCTTCCGAAAGTCGGAGAAGCTCAAGGATGGTACCGATCGATGCGCGCTACCCCATTTAGTGGGAGTAGAGCCTACTTGCAAGTCTCTCCGACCTTCACAAAAAAAGTTATTCAAGAATATCTCCTCAGATTTGGGGGAATTTCGTCGGTCGACCTCTTCCGAAGGTCGTACAAGCTCGGGGATGGTACCAATCGATCCGCAGGACCCAAATTAGTCCAGATGCAACCACTTTTCAAGTCTCTCCGACCTTCACAAAAAAAGTTATTCAAGAATATCTCTTTCTCCTATGTGCTTTCATCCCTAACCCTAACCCTAACCCTTCCGAAAGTCGGAGAAGCTCAAGGATGGTACCGATCGATGCGTGCTACCCCATTTAGTGGGGGTAGAGCCTACTTGCAAGTCTCTCCGACCTTCACAAAAAAAGTTATTCAAGAATATCTCCTCAGATTTGGGGGAATTTCGTCGGTCGACCTCTTCCGAAGGTCGTACAAGCTCGGGGATGGTACCAATCGATCCGCAGGACCCAAATTAGTCCAGATGCAACCACTTTCCAAGTCTCTCCGACCTTCACAAAAAAAGTTATTCAAGAATATCTCTTTCTCCTATGTGCTTTCATCCCTAACCCTAACCCTAACCCTTCCGAAAGTCGGAGAAGCTCAAGGATAGTACCGATCGATGCGCGCTACCCCATTTAGTGGGGGTAGAGCCTACTTGCAAGTCTCTCCGACCTTCACAAAAAAAGTTATTCAAGAATATCTCTTTCTCCTATGTGCTTTCATCCCTAACCCTAACCCTAACCCTTCCGAAAGTCGGAGAAGCTCAAGGATGGTACCGATCGATGCGCGCTACCCCATTTAGTGGGGGTAGAGCCTACTTGCAAGTCTCTCCGACCTTCACAAAAAAAGTTATTCAAGAATATCTCCTCAGATTTGGGGGAATTTCGTCGGTCGACCTCTTCCGAAGGTCGTACAAGCTCGGGGATGGTACCAATCGATCCGCAGGACCCAAATTAGTCCAGATGCAACCACTTTTCAAGTCTCTCCGACCTTCACAAAAAAAGTTATTCAAGAATATCTCTTTCTCCTATGTGCTTTCATCCCTAACCCTAACCCTTCCGAAAGTCGGAGAAGCTCAAGGATAGTACCGATCGATGCGCGCTACCCCATTTAGTGGGGGTAGAGCCTACTTGCAAGTCTCTCCGACCTTCACAAAAAAAGTTATTCAAGAATATCTCTTTCTCCTATGTGCTTTCATCCCTAACCCTAACCCTAACCCTTCCGAAAGTCGGAGAAGCTCAAGGATGGTACCGATCGATGCGCGCTACCCCATTTAGTGGGGGTAGAGCCTACTTGCAAGTCTCTCCGACCTTCACAAAAAAAGTTATTCAAGAATATCTCCTCAGATTTGGGGGAATTTCGTCGGTCGACCTCTTCCGAAGGTCGTACAAGCTCGGGGATGGTACCAATCGATCCGCAGGACCCAAATTAGTCCAGATGCAACCACTTTTCAAGTCTCTCCGACCTTCACAAAAAAAGTTATTCAAGAATATCTCTTTCTCCTATGTGCTTTCATCCCTAACCCTAACCCTAACCCTTCCGAAAGTCGGAGAAGCTCAAGGATGGTACCGATCGATGCGCGCTACCCCATTTAGTGGGGGTAGAGCCTACTTGCAAGTCTCTCCGACCTTCACAAAAAAAGTTATTCAAGAATATCTCCTCAGATTTGGGGGAATTTCGTCGGTCGACCTCTTCCGAAGGTCGTACAAGCTCGGGGATGGTACCAATCGATCCGCAGGACCCAAATTAGTCCAGATGCAACCACTTTCCAAGTCTCTCCGACCTTCACAAAAAAAGTTATTCAAGAATATCTCTTTCTCCTATGTGCTTTCATCCCTAACCCTAACCCTAACCCTTCCGAAAGTCGGAGAAGCTCAAGGATGGTACCGATCGATGTGCGCTACCCCATTTAGTGGGGGTAGAGCGTACTTGCAAGTCTCTCCGACCTTCACAAAAAAAGTTATTCAAGAATATCTCTTTCTCCTATGTGCTTTCATCCCTAACCCTAACCCTAACCCTTCCGAAAGTCGGAGAAGCTCAAAGATTGGTACCGATCGATGCGCGCTACCCCATTTAGTGGGGGTAGAGCCTACTTGCAAGTCTCTCCGACCTTCACAAAAAAAGTTATTCAAGAATATCTCCTCAGATTTGGGGGAATTTCGTCGGTCGACCTCTTCCGAAGGTCGTACAAGCTCGGGGATGGTACCAATCGATCCGCAGGACCCAAATTAGTCCAGATGCAACCACTTTCCAAGTCTCTCCGACCTTCACAAAAAAAGGTATTCAAGAATATCTCTTTCTCCTATGTGCTTTCATCCCTAACCCTAACCCTAACCCTTCCGAAAGTCGGAGAAGCTCAAGGATGGTACCGATCGATGCGCGCAACCCCATTTAGTGGGGGTAGAGCCTACTTGCAAGTCTCTCCGACCTTCACAAAAAAAGTTATTCAAGAATATCTCTTTCTCCTATGTGCTTTCATCCCTAACCCTAACCCTAACCCTTCCGAAAGTCGGAGAAGCTCAAGGATGGTACCGATCGATGCGCGCTACCCCATTTAGTGGGGGTAGAGCCTACTTGCAAGTCTCTCCGACCTTCACAAAAAAAGTTATTCAAGAATATCTCCTCAGATTTGGGGGAATTTCGTCGGTCGACCTCTTCCGAAGGTCGTACAAGCTCGGGGATGGTACCAATCGATCCGCAGGACCCAAATTAGTCCAGATGCAACCACTTTCCAAGTCTCTCCGACCTTCACAAAAAAAGTTATTCAAGAATATCTCTTTCTCCTATGTGCTTTCATCCCTAACCCTAACCCTAACCCTTCCGAAAGTCGGAGAAGCTCAAGGATGGTACCGATCGATGCGCGCTACCCCATTTAGTGGGGGTAAAGCCTACTTGAAAGTCTCTCCGACCTTCACAAAAAAAGTTATTCAAGAATATCTCTTTCTCCTATGTGCTTTCATCCCTAACCCTAACCCTAACCCTTCCGAAAGTCGGAGAAGCTCAAGGATGGTACCGATCGATTTGCGCTACCCCATTTAGTGGGGGTAGAGCCTACTTGCAAGTCTCTCCGACCTTCACAAAAAAAGTTATTCAAGAATATCTCCTCAGATTTGGGGGAATTTCGTCGGTCGACCTCTTCCGAAGGTCGTACAAGCTCGGGAATGGTACCAATCGATCCGCAGGACCCAAATTAGTCCAGATGCAACCACTTTCCAAGTCTCTCCGACCTTCACAAAAAAAGTTATTCAAGAATATCTCTTTCTCCTATGTGCTTTCATCCCTAACCCTAACCCTAACCCTTCCGAAAGTCGGAGAAGCTCAAGGATGGTACCGATCGATGCGCGCAACCCCATTTAGTGGGGGTAGAGCCTAAGTTGCAAGTCTCTCCGACCTTCACAAAAAAAGTTATTCAAGAATATCTCTTTCTCCTATGTGCTTTCATCCCTAACCCTAACCCTAACCCTTCCGAAAGTCGGAGAAGCTCAAGGATGGTACCGATCGATGCGCGCTACCCCATTTAGTGGGGGTAGAGCCTACTTGCAAGTCTCTCCGACCTTCACAAAAAAAGTTATTCAAGAATATCTCCTCAGATTTGGGGGAATTTCGTCGGTCGACCTCTTCCGAAGGTCGTACAAGCTCGGGGATGGTATTAATCGATCCGCAGGACCCAAATTAGTCCAGATGCAACCACTTTCCAAGTCTCTCCGACCTTCACAAAAAAAGTTATTCAAGAATATCTCTTTCTCCTATGTGCTTTCATCCCTAACCCTAACCCTAACCCTTCCGAAAGTCGGAGAAGCTCAAGGATGGTACCGATCGATGCGCGCTACTCCATTTAGTGGGGGTAGAGCCTACTTGCAAGTCTCTCCGACCTTCACAAAAAAAGTTATTCAAGAATATCTCCTCAGATTTGGGGGAATTTCGTCGGTCGACCTCTTCCGAAGGTCGTACAAGCTCGGGGATGGTACCAATCGATCCGCAGGACCCAAATTAGTCCAGATGCAACCACTTTCCAAGTCTCTCCGACCTTCACAAAAAAAGTTATTCAAGAATATCTCTTTCTCCTATGTGCTTTCATCCCTAACCCTAACCCTAACCCTTCCGAAAGTCGGAGAAGCTCAAAGATGGTATCGATCGATGCGCGCAACCCCATTTAGTGGGGGTAGAGCCTACTTGCAAGTCTCTCCGACCTTCACAAAAAAAGTTATTCAAGAATATCTCTTTCTCCTATGTGCTTTCATCCCTAACCCTAACCCTAACCCTTCCGAAAGTCGGAGAAGCTCAAGGATGGTACCGATCGATGCGCGCTACCCCATTTAGTGGGGGTAAAGCCTACTTGCAAGTCTCTCCGACCTTCACAAAAAAAGTTATTCAAGAATATCTCTTTCTCCTATGTGCTTTCATCCCTAACCCTAACCCTAACCCTTCCGAAAGTCGGAGAAGCTCAAGGATGGTACCGATCGATGCGCGCTACCCCATTTAGTGGGGGTAGAGCCTACTTGCAAGTCTCTCCGACCTTCACAAAAAAAGTTATTCAAGAATATCTCCTCAGATTTGGGGGAATTTCGTCGGTCGACCTCTTCCGAAGGTCGTACAAGCTCGGGAATGGTACCAATCGATCCGCAGGACCCAAATTAGTCCAGATGCAACCACTTTCCAAGTCTCTCCGACCTTCACAAAAAAAGTTATTCAAGAATATCTCTTTCTCCTATGTGCTTTCATCCCTAACCCTAACCCTAACCCTTCCGAAAGTCGGAGAAGCTCAAGGATGGTACCGATCGATGCGCGCAACCCCATTTAGTGGGGGTAGAGCCTACTTGCAAGTCTCTCCGACCTTCACAAAAAAAGTTATTCAAGAATATCTCTTTCTCCTATGTGCTTTCATCCCTAACCCTAACCCTAACCCTTCCGAAAGTCGGAGAAGCTCAAGGATGGTACCGATCGATGCGCGCTACCCCATTTAGTGGGGGTAGAGCCTACTTGCAAGTCTCTCCGACCTTCACAAAAAAAGTTATTCAAGAATATCTCCTCAGATTTGGGGGAATTTCGTCGGTCGACCTCTTCCGAAGGTCGTACAAGCTCGGGGATGGTATTAATCGATCCGCAGGACCCAAATTAGTCCAGATGCAACCACTTTCCAAGTCTCTCCGACCTTCACAAAAAAAGTTATTCAAGAATATCTCTTTCTCCTATGTGCTTTCATCCCTAACCCTAACCCTAACCCTTCCGAAAGTCGGAGAAGCTCAAGGATGGTACCGATCGATGCGCGCTACTCCATTTAGTGGGGGTAGAGCCTACTTGCAAGTCTCTCCGACCTTCACAAAAAAAGTTATTCAAGAATATCTCCTCAGATTTGGGGGAATTTCGTCGGTCGACCTCTTCCGAAGGTCGTACAAGCTCGGGGATGGTACCAATCGATCCGCAGGACCCAAATTAGTCCAGATGCAACCACTTTCCAAGTCTCTCCGACCTTCACAAAAAAAGTTATTCAAGAATATCTCTTTCTCCTATGTGCTTTCATCCCTAACCCTAACCCTAACCCTTCCGAAAGTCGGAGAAGCTCAAAGATGGTATCGATCGATGCGCGCAACCCCATTTAGTGGGGGTAGAGCCTACTTGCAAGTCTCTCCGACCTTCACAAAAAAAGTTATTCAAGAATATCTCTTTCTCCTATGTGCTTTCATCCCTAACCCTAACCCTAACCCTTCCGAAAGTCGGAGAAGCTCAAGGATGGTACCGATCGATGCGCGCTACCCCATTTAGTGGGGGTAGAGCCTACTTGCAAGTCTCTCCGTCCTTCACAAAAACAATTATTCAAGAATATCTCCTCAGATTTGGGGGAATTTCGTCGGTCGACCTCTTCCGAAGGTCGTACAAGCTCGGGGATGGTACCAATCGATCCGCAGGACCCAAATTAGTCCAGATGCAACCACTTTCCAAGTCTTTCCGACCTTCACAAAAAAAGTTATTCAAGAATATCTCTTTCTCCTATGTGCTTTCATCCCTAACCCTAACCCTAACCCTTCCGAAAGTCGGAGAAGCTCAAGGATAGTACCGATCGATGCGCGCTACCCCATTTAGTGGGGGTAGAGCCTACTTGCAAGTCTCTCCGACCTTCACAAAAAAAGTTATTCAAGAATATCTCTTTCTCCTATGTGCTTTCATCCCTAACCCTAACCCTAACCCTTCCGAAAGTCGGAGAAGCTCAAGGATGGTACCGATCGATGCGCGCTACCCCATTTAGTGGGGGTAGAGCCTACTTGCAAGTCTCTCCGACCTTCACAAAAAAAGTTATTCAAGAATATCTCCTCAGATTTGGGGGAATTTCGTCGGTCGACCTCTTCCGAAGGTCGTACAAGCTCGGGGATGGTACCAATCGATCCGCAGGACCCAAATTAGTCCAGATGCAACCACTTTCCAAGTCTCTCCGACCTTCACAAAAAAAGTTATTCAAGAATATCTCTTTCTCCTATGTGCTTTCATCCCTAACCCTAACCCTAACCCTTCCGAAAGTCGGAGAAGCTCAAGGATGGTACCGATCGATGCGCGCTACCCCATTTAGTGGGGGTAGAGCCTACTTGCAAGTCTCTCCGACCTTCACAAAAAAAGTTATTCAAGAATATCTCTTTCTCCTATGTGCTTTCATCCCTAACCCTAACCCTAACCCTTCCGAAAGTCGGAGAAGCTCAAGGATGGTACCGATCGATGCGCGCTACCCCATTTAGTGGGGGTAGAGCCTACTTGCAAGTCTCTCCGACCTTCACAAAAAAAGTTATTCAAGAATATCTCCTCAGATTTGGGGGAATTTCGTCGGTCGACCTCTTCCGAAGGTCGTACAAGCTCGGGAATGGTACCAATCGATCCGCAGGACCCAAATTAGTCCAGATGCAACCACTTTCCAAGTCTCTCCGACCTTCACAAAAAAAGTTATTCAAGAATATCTCTTTCTCCTATGTGCTTTCATCCCTAACCCTAACCCTAACCCTTCCGAAAGTCGGAGAAGCTCAAGGATGGTACCGATCGATGCGCGCAACCCCATTTAGTGGGGGTAGAGCCTACTTGCAAGTCTCTCCGACCTTCACAAAAAAAGTTATTCAAGAATATCTCTTTCTCCTATGTGCTTTCATCCCTAACCCTAACCCTAACCCTTCCGAAAGTCGGAGAAGCTCAAGGATGGTACCGATCGATGCGCGCTACCCCATTTAGTGGGGGTAGAGCCTACTTGCAAGTCTCTCCGACCTTCACAAAAAAAGTTATTCAAGAATATCTCCTCAGATTTGGGGGAATTTCGTCGGTCGACCTCTTCCGAAGGTCGTACAAGCTCGGGGATGGTATTAATCGATCCGCAGGACCCAAATTAGTCCAGATGCAACCACTTTCCAAGTCTCTCCGACCTTCACAAAAAAAGTTATTCAAGAATATCTCTTTCTCCTATGTGCTTTCATCCCTAACCCTAACCCTAACCCTTCCGAAAGTCGGAGAAGCTCAAGGATGGTACCGATCGATGCGCGCTACCCCATTTAGTGGGGGTAGAGCCTACTTGCAAGTCTCTCCGACCTTCACAAAAAAAGTTATTCAAGAATATCTCCTCAGATTTGGGGGAATTTCGTCGGTCGACCTCTTCCGAAGGTCGTACAAGCTCGGGGATGGTACCAATCGATCCGCAGGACCCAAATTAGTCCAGATGCAACCACTTTTCAAGTCTCTCCGACCTTCACAAAAAAAGTTATTCAAGAATATCTCTTTCTCCTATGTGCTTTCATCCCTAACCCTAACCCTAACCCTTCCGAAAGTCGGAGAAGCTCAAGGATGGTACCGATCGATGCGCGCAACCCCATTTAGTGGGGGTAGAGCCTACTTGCAAGTCTCTCCGACCTTCACAAAAAAAGTTATTCAAGAATATCTCTTTCTCCTATGTGCTTTCATCCCTAACCCTAACCCTAACCCTTCCGAAAGTCGGAGAAGCTCAAGGATGGTACCGATCGATGCGCGCTACCCCATTTAGTGGGGGTAGAGCCTACTTGCAAGTCTCTCCGACCTTCACAAAAAAAGTTATTCAAGAATATCTCCTCAGATTTGGGGGAATTTCGTCGGTCGACCTCTTCCGAAGGTCGTACAAGCTCGGGGATGGTATTAATCGATCCGCAGGACCCAAATTAGTCCAGATGCAACCACTTTCCAAGTCTCTCCGACCTTCACAAAAAAAGTTATTCAAGAATATCTCTTTCTCCTATGTGCTTTCATCCCTAACCCTAACCCTAACCCTTCCGAAAGTCGGAGAAGCTCAAGGATGGTACCGATCGATGCGCGCTACCCCATTTAGTGGGGGTAGAGCCTACTTGCAAGTCTCTCCGACCTTCACAAAAAAAGTTATTCAAGAATATCTCCTCAGATTTGGGGGAATTTCGTCGGTCGACCTCTTCCGAAGGTCGTACAAGCTCGGGGATGGTACCAATCGATCCGCAGGACCCAAATTAGTCCAGATGCAACCACTTTTCAAGTCTCTCCGACCTTCACAAAAAAAGTTATTCAAGAATATCTCTTTCTCCTATGTGCTTTCATCCCTAACCCTAACCCTAACCCTTCCGAAAGTCGGAGAAGCTCAAGGATGGTACCGATCGATGCGCGCAACCCCATTTAGTGGGGGTAGAGCCTACTTGCAAGTCTCTCCGACCTTCACAAAAAAAGTTATTCAAGAATATCTCTTTCTCCTATGTGCTTTCATCCCTAACCCTAACCCTAACCCTTCCGAAAGTCGGAGAAGCTCAAGGATGGTACCGATCGATGCGCGCTACCCCATTTAGTGGGGGTAGAGCCTACTTGCAAGTCTCTCCGACCTTCACAAAAAAAGTTATTCAAGAATATCTCCTCAGATTTGGGGGAATTTCGTCGGTCGACCTCTTCCGAAGGTCGTACAAGCTCGGGGATGGTACCAATCGATCCGCAGGACCCAAATTAGTCCAGATGCAACCACTTTCCAAGTCTCTCCGACCTTCACAAAAAAAGTTATTCAAGAATATCTCTTTCTCCTATGTGCTTTCATCCCTAACCCTAACCCTAACCCTTCCGAAAGTCGGAGAAGCTCAAGGATGGTACCGATCGATGCGCGCTACCCCATTTAGTGGGGGTAGAGCCTACTTGCAAGTCTCTCCGACCTTCACAAAAAAAGTTATTCAAGAATATCTCTTTCTCCTATGTGCTTTCATCCCTAACCCTAACCCTAACCCTTCCGAAAGTCGGAGAAGCTCAAGGATGATACCGATCGATGCGCGCTACCCCATTTAGTGGGGGTAGAGCCTACTTGCAAGTCTCTCCGACCTTCACAAAAAAAGTTATTCAAGAATATCTCCTCAGATTTGGGGGAATTTCGTCGGTCGACCTCTGCCGAAGGTCGTACAAGCTCGGGAATGGTACCAATCGATCCGCAGGACCCAAATTAGTCCAGATGCAACCACTTTCCAAGTCTCTCCGACCTTCACAAAAAAAGTTATTCAAGAATATCTCTTTCTCCTATGTGCTTTCATCCCTAACCCTAACCCTAACCCTTCCGAAAGTCGGAGAAGCTCAAGAATGGTACCGATCGATGCGCGCAACCCCATTTAGTGGGGGTAGAGCCTACTTGCAAGTCTCTCCGACCTTCACAAAAAAAGTTATTCAAGAATATCTCTTTCTCCTATGTGCTTTCATCCCTAACCCTAACCCTTCCGAAAGTCGGAGAAGCTCAAGGATGGTACCGATCGATGCGCGCTACCCCATTTAGTGGGGGTAGAGCCTACTTGCAAGTCTCTCCGACCTTCACAAAAAAAGTTATTCAAGAATATCTCCTCAGATTTGGGGGAATTTCGTCGGTCGACCTCTTCCGAAGGTCGTACAAGCTCGGGGATGGTATTAATCGATCCGCAGGACCCAAATTAGTCCAGATGCAACCACTTTCCAAGTCTCTCCGACCTTCACAAAAAAAGTTATTCAAGAATATCTCTTTCTCCTATGTGCTTTCATCCCTAACCCTAACCCTAACCCTTCCGAAAGTCGGAGAAGCTCAAGGATGGTACCGATCGATGCGCGCTACCCCATTTAGTGGGGGTAGAGCCTACTTGCAAGTCTCTCCGACCTTCACAAAAAAAGTTATTCAAGAATATCTCCTCAGATTTGGGGGAATTTCGTCGGTCGACCTCTTCCGAAGGTCGTACAAGCTCGGGGATGGTACCAATCGATCCGCAGGACCCAAATTAGTCCAGATGCAACCACTTTCCAAGTCTCTCCGACCTTCACAAAAAAAGTTATTCAAGAATATCTCTTTCTCCTATGTGCTTTCATCCCTAACCCTAACCCTAACCCTTCCGAAAGTCGGAGAAGCTCAAAGATGGTACCGATCGATGCGCGCAACGCCATTTAGTGGGAGTAGAGCCTACTTGCAAGTCTCTCCGACCTTCACAAAAAAAGTTATTCAAGAATATCTCTTTCTCCTATTTGCTTTCATCCCTAACCCTAACCCTTCCGAAAGTCGGAGAAGCTCAAGGATGGTACCGATCGATGCGCGCAACCCCATTTAGTGGGGGTAGAGCCTACTTGCAAGTCTCTCCGACCTTCACAAAAAAAGTTATTCAAGAATATCTCTTTCTCCTATTTGCTTTCATCCCTAACCCTAACCCTTCCGAAAGTCGGAGAAGCTCAAGGATGGTACCGATCGATGCGCGCAACCCCATTTAGTGGGGGTAGAGCCTACTTGCAAGTCTCTCCGACCTTCACAAAAAAAGTTATTCAAGAATATCTCTTTCTCCTATGTGCTTTCATCCCTAACCCTAACCCTAACCCTTCCGAAAGTCGGAGAAGCTCAAGGATGGTACCGATCGATGCGCGCTACCCCATTTAGTGGGGGTAGAGCCTACTTGCAAGTCTCTCCGACCTTCACAAAAAAAGTTATTCAAGAATATCTCCTCAGATTTGGGGGAATTTCGTCGGTCGACCTCTTCCGAAGGTCGTACAAGCTCGGGGATGGTATTAATCGATCCGCAGGACCCAAATTAGTCCAGATGCAACCACTTTCCAAGTCTCTCCGACCTTCACAAAAAAAGTTATTCAAGAATATCTCTTTCTCCTATGTGCTTTCATCCCTAACCCTAACCCTAACCCTTCCGAAAGTCGGAGAAGCTCAAGGATGGTACCGATCGATGCGCGCTACCCCATTTAGTGGGGGTAGAGCCTACTTGCAAGTCTCTCCGACCTTCACAAAAAAAGTTATTCAAGAATATCTCCTCAGATTTGGGGGAATTTCGTCGGTCGACCTCTTCCGAAGGTCGTACAAGCTCGGGGATGGTACCAATCGATCCGCAGGACCCAAATTAGTCCAGATGCAACCACTTTTCAAGTCTCTCCGACCTTCACAAAAAAAGTTATTCAAGAATATCTCTTTCTCCTATGTGCTTTCATCCCTAACCCTAACCCTAACCCTTCCGAAAGTCGGAGAAGCTCAAGGATGGTACCGATCGATGCGCGCAACCCCATTTAGTGGGGGTAGAGCCTACTTGCAAGTCTCTCCGACCTTCACAAAAAAAGTTATTCAAGAATATCTCTTTCTCCTATGTGCTTTCATCCCTAACCCTAACCCTAACCCTTCCGAAAGTCGGAGAAGCTCAAGGATGGTACCGATCGATGCGCGCTACCCCATTTAGTGGGGGTAAAGCCTACTTGCAAGTCTCTCCGACCTTCACAAAAAAAGTTATTCAAGAATATCTCCTCAGATTTGGGGGAATTTCGTCGGTCGACCTCTTCCGAAGGTCGTACAAGCTCGGGGATGGTACCAATCGATCCGCAGGACCCAAATTAGTCCAGATGCAACCACTTTCCAAGTCTCTCCGACCTTCACAAAAAAAGTTATTCAAGAATATCTCTTTCTCCTATGTGCTTTCATCCCTAACCCTAACCCTAACCCTTCCGAAAGTCGGAGAAGCTCAAGGATGGTACCGATCGATGCGCGCTACCCCATTTAGTGGGGGTAGAGCCTACTTGCAAGTCTCTCCGACCTTCACAAAAAAAGTTATTCAAGAATATCTCTTTCTCCTATGTGCTTTCATCCCTAACCCTAACCCTAACCCTTCCGAAAGTCGGAGAAGCTCAAGGATGGTACCGATCGATGCGCGCTACCCCATTTAGTGGGGGTAGAGCCTACTTGCAAGTCTCTCCGACCTTCACAAAAAAAGTTATTCAAGAATATCTCCTCAGATTTGGGGGAATTTCGTCGGTCGACCTCTTCCGAAGGTCGTACAAGCTCGGGAATGGTACCAATCGATCCGCAGGACCCAAATTAGTCCAGATGCAACCACTTTCCAAGTCTCTCCGACCTTCACAAAAAAAGTTATTCAAGAATATCTCTTTCTCCTATGTGCTTTCATCCCTAACCCTAACCCTAACCCTTCCGAAAGTCGGAGAAGCTCAAGAATGGTACCGATCGATGCGCGCAACCCCATTTAGTGGGGGTAGAGCCTACTTGCAAGTCTCTCCGACCTTCACAAAAAAAGTTATTCAAGAATATCTCTTTCTCCTATGTGCTTTCATCCCTAACCCTAACCCTAACCCTTCCGAAAGTCGGAGAAGCTCAAGGATGGTACCGATCGATGCGCGCTACCCCATTTAGTGGGGGTAGAGCCTACTTGCAAGTCTCTCCGACCTTCACAAAAAAAGTTATTCAAGAATATCTCCTCAGATTTGGGGGAATTTCGTCGGTCGACCTCTTCCGAAGGTCGTACAAGCTCGGGGATGGTATTAATCGATCCGCAGGACCCAAATTAGTCCAGATGCAACCACTTTCCAAGTCTCTCCGACCTTCACAAAAAAAGTTATTCAAGAATATCTCTTTCTCCTATGTGCTTTCATCCCTAACCCTAACCCTAACCCTTCCGAAAGTCGGAGAAGCTCAAGGATGGTACCGATCGATGCGCGCTACCCCATTTAGTGGGGGTAGAGCCTACTTGCAAGTCTCTCCGACCTTCACAAAAAAAGTTATTCAAGAATATCTCCTCAGATTTGGGGGAATTTCGTCGGTCGACCTCTTCCGAAGGTCGTACAAGCTCGGGGATGGTACCAATCGATCCGCAGGACCCAAATTAGTCCAGATGCAACCACTTTCCAAGTCTCTCCGACCTTCACAAAAAAAGTTATTCAAGAATATCTCTTTCTCCTATGTGCTTTCATCCCTAACCCTAACCCTAACCCTTCCGAAAGTCGGAGAAGCTCAAAGATGGTACCGATCGATGCGCGCAACGCCATTTAGTGGGAGTAGAGCCTACTTGCAAGTCTCTCCGACCTTCACAAAAAAAGTTATTCAAGAATATCTCTTTCTCCTATGTGCTTTCATCCCTAACCCTAACCCTTCCGAAAGTCGGAGAAGCTCAAGGATGGTACCGATCGATGCGCGCTACTCCATTTAGTGGGGGTAGAGCCTACTTGCAAGTCTCTCCGACCTTCACAAAAAAAGTTATTCAAGAATATCTCCTCAGATTTGGGGGAATTTCGTCGGTCGACCTCTTCCGAAGGTCGTACAAGCTCGGGGATGGTACCAATCGATCCGCAGGACCCAAATTAGTCCAGATGCAACCACTTTCCAAGTCTCTCCGACCTTCACAAAAAAAGTTATTCAAGAATATCTCTTTCTCCTATGTGCTTTCATCCCTAACCCTAACCCTAACCCTTCCGAAAGTCGGAGAAGCTCAAGGATGGTACCGATCGATGCGCGCTACCCCATTTAGTGGGGGTAGAGCCTACTTGCAAGTCTCTCCGACCTTCACAAAAAAAGTTATTCAAGAATATCTCTTTCTCCTATGTGCTTTCATCCCTAACCCTAACCCTAACCCTTCCGAAAGTCGGAGAAGCTCAAGGATGGTACCGATCGATGCGCGCTACCCCATTTAGTGGGGGTAGAGCCTACTTGCAAGTCTCTCCGACCTTCACAAAAAAAGTTATTCAAGAATATCTCCTCAGATTTGGGGGAATTTCGTCGGTCGACCTCTTCCGAAGGTCGTACAAGCTCGGGAATGGTACCAATCGATCCGCAGGACCCAAATTAGTCCAGATGCAACCACTTTCCAAGTCTCTCCGACCTTCACAAAAAAAGTTATTCAAGAATATCTCTTTCTCCTATGTGCTTTCATCCCTAACCCTAACCCTAACCCTTCCGAAAGTCGGAGAAGCTCAAGAATGGTACCGATCGATGCGCGCAACCCCATTTAGTGGGGGTAGAGCCTACTTGCAAGTCTCTCCGACCTTCACAAAAAAAGTTATTCAAGAATATCTCTTTCTCCTATGTGCTTTCATCCCTAACCCTAACCCTAACCCTTCCGAAAGTCGGAGAAGCTCAAGGATGGTACCGATCGATGCGCGCTACCCCATTTAGTGGGGGTAGAGCCTACTTGCAAGTCTCTCCGACCTTCACAAAAAAAGTTATTCAAGAATATCTCCTCAGATTTGGGGGAATTTCGTCGGTCGACCTCTTCCGAAGGTCGTACAAGCTCGGGGATGGTATTAATCGATCCGCAGGACCCAAATTAGTCCAGATGCAACCACTTTCCAAGTCTCTCCGACCTTCACAAAAAAAGTTATTCAAGAATATCTCTTTCTCCTATGTGCTTTCATCCCTAACCCTAACCCTAACCCTTCCGAAAGTCGGAGAAGCTCAAGGATGGTACCGATCGATGCGCGCTACCCCATTTAGTGGGGGTAGAGCCTACTTGCAAGTCTCTCCGACCTTCACAAAAAAAGTTATTCAAGAATATCTCCTCAGATTTGGGGGAATTTCGTCGGTCGACCTCTTCCGAAGGTCGTACAAGCTCGGGGATGGTACCAATCGATCCGCAGGACCCAAATTAGTCCAGATGCAACCACTTTTCAAGTCTCTCCGACCTTCACAAAAAAAGTTATTCAAGAATATCTCTTTCTCCTATGTGCTTTCATCCCTAACCCTAACCCTAACCCTTCCGAAAGTCGGAGAAGCTCAAAGATGGTACCGATCGATGCGCGCAACGCCATTTAGTGGGAGTAGAGCCTACTTGCAAGTCTCTCCGACCTTCACAAAAAAAGTTATTCAAGAATATCTCTTTCTCCTATGTGCTTTCATCCCTAACCCTAACCCTTCCGAAAGTCGGAGAAGCTCAAGGATGGTACCGATCGATGCGCGCTACCCCATTTAGTGGGGGTAGAGCCTACTTGCAAGTCTCTCCGTCCTTCACAAAAACAGTTATTCAAGAATATCTCCTCAGATTTGGGGGAATTTCGTCGGTCGACCTCTTCCGAAGGTCGTACAAGCTCGGGGATGGTACCAATCGATCCGCAGGACCCAAATTAGTCCAGATGCAACCACTTTCCAAGTCTCTCCGACCTTCACAAAAAAAGTTATTCAAGAATATCTCTTTCTCCTATGTGCTTTCATCCCTAACCCTAACCCTAACCCTTCCGAAAGTCTGAGAAGCTCAAGGATGGTACCGATCGATGCGCGCTACCCCATTTAGTGGGGGTAGAGCCTACTTGCAAGTCTCTCCGACCTTCACAAAAAAAGTTATTCAAGAATATCTCTTTCTCCTATGTGCTTTCATCCCTAACCCTAACCCTAACCCTTCCGAAAGTCGGAGAAGCTCAAGGATGGTACCGATCGATGCGCGCTACCCCATTTAGTGGGGGTAGAGCCTACTTGCAAGTCTCTCCGACCTTCACAAAAAAAGTTATTCAAGAATATCTCCTCAGATTTGGGGGAATTTCGTCGGTCGACCTCTTCCGAAGGTCGTACAAGCTCGGGGATGGTACCAATCGATCCGCAGGACCCAAATTAGTCCAGATGCAACCACTTTCCAAGTCTCTCCGACCTTCACAAAAAAAGTTATTCAAGAATATCTCTTTCTTCTATGTGCTTTCATCCCTAACCCTAACCCTAACCCTTCCGAAAGTCGGAGAAGCTCAAGGATGGTACCGATCGATGCGCGCTACCCCATTTAGTGGGGGTAGAGCCTACTTGCAAGTCTCTCCGACCTTCACAAAAAAAGTTATTCAAGAATATCTCCTCAGATTTGGGGGAATTTCGTCGGTCGACCTCTTCCGAAGGTCGTACAAGCTCGGGGATGGTACCAATCGATCCGCAGGACCCAAATTAGTCCAGATGCAACCACTTTCCAAGTCTCTCCGACCTTCACAAAAAAAGTTATTCAAGAATATCTCTTTCTCCTATGTGCTTTCATCCCTAACCCTAACCCTAACCCTTCCGAAAGTCGGAGAAGCTCAAGGATGGTACCGATCGATGCGCGCTACCCCATTTAGTGGGGGTAGAGCCTACTTGCAAGTCTCTCCGACCTTCACAAAAAAAGTTATTCAAGAATATCTCTTTCTCCTATGTGCTTTCATCCCTAACCCTAACCCTAACCCTTCCGAAAGTCGGAGAAGCTCAAGGATGGTACCGATCGATGCGCGCTACCCCATTTAGTGGGGGTAGAGCCTACTTGCAAGTCTCTCCGACCTTCACAAAAAAAGTTATTCAAGAATATCTCCTCAGATTTGGGGGAATTTCGTCGGTCGACCTCTTCCGAAGGTCGTACAAGCTCGGGGATGGTACCAATCGATCCGCAGGACCCAAATTAGTCCAGATGCAACCACTTTCCAAGTCTCTCCGACCTTCACAAAAAAAGTTATTCAAGAATATCTCTTTCTCCTATGTGCTTTCATCCCTAACCCTAACCCTAACCCTTCCGAAAGTCGGAGAAGCTCAAGGATGGTACCGATCGATGCGCGCTACCCCATTTAGTGGGGGTAGAGCCTACTTGCAAGTCTCTCCGACCTTCACAAAAAAAGTTATTCAAGAATATCTCCTCAGATTTGGGGGAATTTCGTCGGTCGACCTCTTCCGAAGGTCGTACAAGCTCGGGGATGGTACCAATCGATCCGCAGGACCCAAATTAGTCCAGATGCAACCACTTTTCAAGTCTCTCCGACCTTCACAAAAAAAGTTATTCAAGAATATCTCTTTCTCCTATGTGCTTTCATCCCTAACCCTAACCCTAACCCTTCCGAAAGTCGGAGAAGCTCAAGGATGGTACCGATCGATGCGCGCTACCCCATTTAGTGGGGGTAGAGCCTACTTGCAAGTCTCTCCGACCTTCACAAAAAAAGTTATTCAAGAATATCTCTTTCTCCTATGTGCTTTCATCCCTAACCCTAACCCTAACCCTTCCGAAAGTCGGAGAAGCTCAAGGATGGTACCGATCGATGCGCGCTACCCCATTTAGTGGGGGTAGAGCCTACTTGCAAGTCTCTCCGACCTTCACAAAAAAAGTTATTCAAGAATATCTCCTCAGATTTGGGGGAATTTCGTCGGTCGACCTCTTCCGAAGGTCGTACAAGCTCGGGGATGGTACCAATCGATCCGCAGGACCCAAATTAGTCCAGATGCAACCACTTTCCAAGTCTCTCCGACCTTCACAAAAAAAGTTATTCAAGAATATCTCTTTCTCCTATGTGCTTTCATCCCTAACCCTAACCCTAACCCTTCCGAAAGTCGGAGAAGCTCAAGGATAGTACCGATCGATGCGCGCTACCCCATTTAGTGGGGGTAGAGCCTACTTGCAAGTCTCTCCGACCTTCACAAAAAAAGTTATTCAAGAATATCTCTTTCTCCTATGTGCTTTCATCCCTAACCCTAACCCTAACCCTTCCGAAAGTCGGAGAAGCTCAAGGATGGTACCGATCGATGCGCGCTACCCCATTTAGTGGGGGTAGAGCCTACTTGCAAGTCTCTCCGACCTTCACAAAAAAAGTTATTCAAGAATATCTCCTCAGATTTGGGGGAATTTCGTCGGTCGACCTCTTCCGAAGGTCGTACAAGCTCGGGGATGGTATTAATCGATCCGCAGGACCCAAATTAGTCCAGATGCAACCACTTTCCAAGTCTCTCCGACCTTCACAAAAAAAGTTATTCAAGAATATCTCTTTCTCCTATGTGCTTTCATCCCTAACCCTAACCCTTCCGAAAGTCGGAGAAGCTCAAGGATGGTACCGATCGATGCGCGCTACCCCATTTAGTGGGGGTAGAGCCTACTTGCAAGTCTCTCCGACCTTCACAAAAAAAGTTATTCAAGAATATCTCCTCAGATTTGGGGGAATTTCGTCGGTCGACCTCTTCCGAAGGTCGTACAAGCTCGGGGATGGTACCAATCGATCCGCAGGACCCAAATTAGTCCAGATGCAACCACTTTCCAAGTCTCTCCGACCTTCACAAAAAAAGTTATTCAAGAATATCTCTTTCTCCTATGTGCTTTCATCCCTAACCCTAACCCTAACCCTTCCGAAAGTCGGAGAAGCTCAAAGATGGTATCGATCGATGCGCGCAACCCCATTTAGTGGGGGTAGAGCCTACTTGCAAGTCTCTCCGACCTTCACAAAAAAAGTTATTCAAGAATATCTCTTTCTCCTATGTGCTTTCATCCCTAACCCTAACCCTAACCCTTCCGAAAGTCGGAGAAGCTCAAGGATGGTACCGATCGATGCGCGCTACCCCATTTAGTGGGGGTAGAGCCTACTTGCAAGTCTCTCCGTCCTTCACAAAAACAGTTATTCAAGAATATCTCCTCAGATTTGGGGGAATTTCGTCGGTCGACCTCTTCCGAAGGTCGTACAAGCTCGGGGATGGTACCAATCGATCCGCAGGACCCAAATTAGTCCAGATGCAACCACTTTCCAAGTCTCTCCGACCTTCACAAAAAACGTTATTCAAGAATATCTCTTTCTCCTATGTGCTTTCATCCCTAACCCTAACCCTAACCCTTCCGAAAGTCTGAGAAGCTCAAGGATGGTACCGATCGATGCGCGCTACCCCATTTAGTGGGGGTAGAGCCTACTTGCAAGTCTCTCCGACCTTCACAAAAAAAGTTATTCAAGAATATCTCTTTCTCCTATGTGCTTTCATCCCTAACCCTAACCCTAACCCTTCCGAAAGTCGGAGAAGCTCAAGGATGGTACCGATCGATGCGCGCTACCCCATTTAGTGGGGGTAGAGCCTACTTGCAAGTCTCTCCGACCTTCACAAAAAAAGTTATTCAAGAATATCTCCTCAGATTTGGGGGAATTTCGTCGGTCGACCTCTTCCGAAGGTCGTACAAGCTCGGGGATGGTACCAATCGATCCGCAGGACCCAAATTAGTCCAGATGCAACCACTTTCCAAGTCTCTCCGACCTTCACAAAAAAAGTTATTCAAGAATATCTCTTTCTCCTATGTGCTTTCATCCCTAACCCTAACCCTAACCCTTCCGAAAGTCGGAGAAGCTCAAGGATGGTACCGATCGATGCGCGCAACCCCATTTAGTGGGGGTAGAGCCTACTTGCAAGTCTCTCCGACCTTCACAAAAAAAGTTATTCAAGAATATCTCTTTCTCCTATGTGCTTTCATCCCTAACCCTAACCCTTCCGAAAGTCGGAGAAGCTCAAGGATGGTACCGATCGATGCGCGTTACCCCATTTAGTGGGGGTAGAGCCTACTTGCAAGTCTCTCCGACCTTCACAAAAAAAGTTATTCAAGAATATCTCCTCAGATTTGGGGGAATTTCGTCGGACGACCTCTTCCGAAGGTCGTACAAGCTCGGGGATGGTACCAATCGATCCGCAGGACCCAAATTAGTCCAGATGCAACCACTTTCCAAGTCTCTCCGACCTTCACAAAAAAAGTTATTCAAGAATATCTCTTTCTCCTATGTGCTTTCATCCCTAACCCTAACCCTTCCGAAAGTCGGAGAAGCTCAAGGATGGTACCGATCGATGCGCGCAACCCCATTTAGTGGGGGTAGAGCCTACTTGCAAGTCTCTCCGACCTTCACAAAAAAAGTTATTCAAGAATATCTCTTTCTCCTATGTGCTTTCATCCCTAACCCTAACCCTAACTCTTCCGAAAGTCGGAGAAGCTCAAGGATGGTACCGATCGATGCGCGCTACCCCATTTAGTGGGGGTAGAGCCTACTTGCAAGTCTCTCCGACCTTCACAAAAAAAGTTATTCAAGAATATCTCCTCAGATTTGGGGGAATTTCGTCGGTCGACCTCTTCCGAAGGTCGTACAAGCTCGGGGATGGTACCAATCGATCCGCAGGACCCAAATTAGTCCAGATGCAACCACTTTCCAAGTCTCTCCGACCTTCACAAAAAAAGTTATTCAAGAATATCTCTTTCTCCTATGTGCTTTCATCCCTAACCCTAACCCTAACCCTTCCGAAAGTCGGAGAAGCTCAAGGATGGTACCGATCGATGCGCGCTACCCCATTTAGTGGGGGTAGAGCCTACTTGCAAGTCTCTCCGACCTTCACAAAAAAAGTTATTCAAGAATATCTCCTCAGATTTGGGGGAATTTCGTCGGTCGACCTCTTCCGAAGGTTGTACAAGCTCGGGGATGGTACCAATCGATCCGCAGGACCCAAATTAGTCCAGATGCAACCACTTTCCAAGTCTCTCCGACCTTCACAAAAACAGTTATTCAAGAATATCTCTTTCTCCTATGTGCTTTCATCCCTAACCCTAACCCTAACCCTTCCGAAAGTCGGAGAAGCTCAAGGATGGTACCGATCGATGCGCGCAACCCCATTTAGTGGGGGTAGAGCCTACTTGCAAGTCTCTCCGACCTTCACAAAAAAAGTTATTCAAGAATATCTCTTTCTCCTATGTGCTTTCATCCCTAACCCTAACCCTAACCCTTCCGAAAGTCGGAGAAGCTCAAGGATGGTACCGATCGATGCGCGCTACCCCATTTAGTGGGGGTAGAGCCTACTTGCAAGTCTCTCCGACCTTCACAAAAAAAGTTATTCAAGAATATCTCCTCAGATTTGGGGGAATTTCGTCGGTCGACCTCTTCCGAAGGTCGTACAAGCTCGGGGATGGTATTAATCGATCCGCAGGACCCAAATTAGTCCAGATGCAACCACTTTCCAAGTCTCTCCGACCTTCACAAAAAAAGTTATTCAAGAATATCTCTTTCTCCTATGTGCTTTCATCCCTAACCCTAACCCTTCCGAAAGTCGGAGAAGCTCAAGGATGGTACCGATCGATGCGCGCTACCCCATTTAGTGGGGGTAGAGCCTACTTGCAAGTCTCTCCGACCTTCACAAAAAAAGTTATTCAAGAATATCTCCTCAGATTTGGGGGAATTTCGTCGGTCGACCTCTTCCGAAGGTTGTACAAGCTCGGGGATGGTACCAATCGATCCGCAGGACCCAAATTAGTCCAGATGCAACCACTTTCCAAGTCTCTCCGACCTTCACAAAAAAAGTTATTCAAGAATATCTCTTTCTCCTATGTGCTTTCAGCCCTAACCCTAACCCTAACCCTTCCGAAAGTCGGAGAAGCTCAAGGATGGTACCGATCGATGCGCGCAACCCCATTTAGTGGGGGTAGAGCCTACTTGCAAGTCTCTCCGACCTTCACAAAAAAAGTTATTCAAGAATATCTCTTTCTCCTATGTGCTTTCATCCCTAACCCTAACCCTAACCCTTCCGAAAGTCGGAGAAGCTCAAGGATGGTACCGATCGATGCGCGCTACCCCATTTAGTGGGGGTAGAGCCTACTTGCAAGTCTCTCCGACCTTCACAAAAAAAGTTATTCAAGAATATCTCCTCAGATTTGGGGGAATTTCGTCGGTCGACCTCTTCCGAAGGTCGTACAAGCTCGGGGATGGTACCAATCGATCCGCAGGACCCAAATTAGTCCAGATGCAACCACTTTCCAAGTCTCTCCGACCTTCACAAAAAAAGTTATTCAAGAATATCTCTTTCTCCTATGTGCTTTCATCCCTAACCCTAACCCTAACCCTTCCGAAAGTCGGAGAAGCTCAAGGATGGTACCGATCGATGCGCGCAACCCCATTTAGTGGGGGTAGAGCCTACTTGCAAGTCTCTCCGACCTTCACAAAAAAAGTTATTCAAGAATATCTCTTTCTCCTATGTGCTTTCATCCCTAACCCTAACCCTAACCCTTCCGAAAGTCGGAGAAGCTCAAGGATGGTACCGATCGATGCGCGCTACCCCATTTAGTGGGGGTAGAGCCTACTTGCAAGTCTCTCCGACCTTCACAAAAAAAGTTATTCAAGAATATCTCCTCAGATTTGGGGGAATTTCGTCGGTCGACCTCTTCCGAAGGTCGTACAAGCTCGGGGATGGTATTAATCGATCCGCAGGACCCAAATTAGTCCAGATGCAACCACTTTCCAAGTCTCTCCGACCTTCACAAAAAAAGTTATTCAAGAATATCTCTTTCTCCTATGTGCTTTCATCCCTAACCCTAACCCTAACCCTTCCGAAAGTCGGAGAAGCTCAACGATGGTACCGATCGATGCGCGCTACCCCATTTAGTGGGGGTAGAGCCTACTTGCAAGTCTCTCCGACCTTCACAAAAAAAGTTATTCAAGAATATCTCCTCAGATTTGGGGGAATTTCGTCGGTCGACCTCTTCCGAAGGTTGTACAAGCTCGGGGATGGTACCAATCGATCCGCAGGACCCAAATTAGTCCAGATGCAACCACTTTCCAAGTCTCTCCGACCTTCACAAAAAAAGTTATTCAAGAATATCTCTTTCTCCTATGTGCTTTCATCCCTAACCCTAACCCTTCCGAAAGTCGGAGAAGCTCAAGGATGGTACCGATCGATGCGCGCAACCCCATTTAGTGGGGGTAGAGCCTACTTGCAAGTCTCTCCGACCTTCACAAAAAAAGTTATTCAAGAATATCTCTTTCTCCTATGTGCTTTCATCCCTAACCCTAACCCTAACCCTTCCGAAAGTCGGAGAAGCTCAAGGATGGTACCGATCGATGCGCGCTACCCCATTTAGTGGGGGTAGAGCCTACTTGCAAGTCTCTCCGACCTTCACAAAAAAAGTTATTCAAGAATATCTCCTCAGATTTGGGGGAATTTTGTCGGTCGACCTCTTCCGAAGGTCGTACAAGCTCGGGGATGGTATTAATCGATCCGCAGGACCCAAATTAGTCCAGATGCAACCACTTTCCAAGTCTCTCCGACCTTCACAAAAAAAGTTATTCAAGAATATCTCTTTCTCCTATGTGCTTTCATCCCTAACCCTAACCCTAACCCTTCCGAAAGTCGGAGAAGCTCAAGGATGGTACCGATCGATGCGCGCTACCCCATTTAGTGGGGGTAGAGCCTACTTGCAAGTCTCTCCGACCTTCACAAAAAAAGTTATTCAAGAATATCTCCTCAGATTTGGGGGAATTTCGTCGGTCGACCTCTTCCGAAGGTTGTACAAGCTCGGGGATGGTACCAATCGATCCGCAGGACCCAAATTAGTCCAGATGCAACCACTTTCCAAGTCTCTCCGACCTTCACAAAAAAAGTTATTCAAGAATATCTCTTTCTCCTATGTGCTTTCATCCCTAACCCTAACCCTAACCCTTCCGAAAGTCGGAGAAGCTCAAGGATGGTACCGATCGATGCGCGCAACCCCATTTAGTGGGGGTAGAGCCTACTTGCAAGTCTCTCCGACCTTCACAAAAAAAGTTATTCAAGAATATCTCTTTCTCCTATGTGCTTTCATCCCTAACCCTAACCCTAACCCTTCCGAAAGTCGGAGAAGCTCAAGGATGGTACCGATCGATGCGCGCTACCCCATTTAGTGGGGGTAGAGCCTACTTGCAAGTCTCTCCGACCTTCACAAAAAAAGTTATTCAAGAATATCTCTTTCTCCTATGTGCTTTCATCCCTAACCCTAACCCTAACCCTTCCGAAAGTCGGAGAAGCTCAAGGATGGTACCGATCGATGCGCGCAACCCCATTTAGTGGGGGTAGAGCCTACTTGCAAGTCTCTCCGACCTTCACAAAAAAAGTTATTCAAGAATATCTCTTTCTCCTATGTGCTTTCATCCCTAACCCTAACCCTAACCCTTCCGAAAGTCGGAGAAGCTCAAGGATGGTACCGATCTATGCGCGCTACCCCATTTAGTGGGGGTAGAGCCTACTTGCAAGTCTCTCCGACCTTCACAAAAAAAGTTATTCAAGAATATCTCCTCAGATTTGGGGGAATTTCGTCGGTCGACCTCTTCCGAAGGTCGTACAAGCTCGGGGATGGTACCAATCGATCCGCAGGACCCAAATTAGTCCAGATGCAACCACTTTCCAAGTCTCTCCGACCTTCACAAAAAAAGTTATTCAAGAATATCTCTTTCTCCTATGTGCTTTCATCCCTAACCCTAACCCTAACCCTTCCGAAAGTCGGAGAAGCTCAAGGATGGTACCGATCGATGCGCGCAACCCCATTTAGTGGGGGTAGAGCCTACTTGCAAGTCTCTCCGACCTTCACAAAAAAAGTTATTCAAGAATATCTCTTTCTCCTATGTGCTTTCATCCCTAACCCTAACCCTAACCCTTCCGAAAGTCGGAGAAGCTCAAGGATGGTACCGATCGATGTGCGCTACCCCATTTAGTGGGGGTAGAGCCTACTTGCAAGTCTCTCCGACCTTCACAAAAAAAGTTATTCAAGAATATCTCCTCAGATTTGGGGGAATTTCGTCGGTCGACCTCTTCCGAAGGTCGTACAAGCTCGGGGATGGTACCAATCGATCCGCAGGACCCAAATTAGTCCAGATGCAACCACTTTCCAAGTCTCTCCGACCTTCACAAAAAAAGTTATTCAAGAATATCTCTTTCTCCTATGTGCTTTCATCCCTAACCCTAACCCTTCCGAAAGTCGGAGAAGCTCAAGGATGGTACCGATCGATGCGCGCAACCCCATTTAGTGGGGGTAGAGCCTACTTGCAAGTCTCTCCGACCTTCACAAAAAAAGTTATTCAAGAATATCTCTTTCTCCTATGTGCTTTCATCCCTAACCCTAACCCTAACTCTTCCGAAAGTCGGAGAAGCTCAAGGATGGTACCGATCGATGCGCGCTACCCCATTTAGTGGGGGTAGAGCCTACTTGCAAGTCTCTCCGACCTTCACAAAAAAAGTTATTCAAGAATATCTCCTCAGATTTGGGGGAATTTCGTCGGTCGACCTCTTCCGAAGGTCGTACAAGCTCGGGGATGGTACCAATCGATCCGCAGGACCCAAATTAGTCCAGATGCAACCACTTTCCAAGTCTCTCCGACCTTCACAAAAAAAGTTATTCAAGAATATCTCTTTCTCCTATGTGCTTTCATCCCTAACCCTAACCCTAACCCTTCCGAAAGTCGGAGAAGCTCAAGGATGGTACCGATCGATGCGCGCTACCCCATTTAGTGGGGGTAGAGCCTACTTGCAAGTCTCTCCGACCTTCACAAAAAAAGTTATTCAAGAATATCTCCTCAGATTTGGGGGAATTTCGTCGGTCGACCTCTTCCGAAGGTTGTACAAGCTCGGGGATGGTACCAATCGATCCGCAGGACCCAAATTAGTCCAGATGCAACCACTTTCCAAGTCTCTCCGACCTTCACAAAAACAGTTATTCAAGAATATCTCTTTCTCCTATGTGCTTTCATCCCTAACCCTAACCCTAACCCTTCCGAAAGTCGGAGAAGCTCAAGGATGGTACCGATCGATGCGCGCAACCCCATTTAGTGGGGGTAGAGCCTACTTGCAAGTCTCTCCGACCTTCACAAAAAAAGTTATTCAAGAATATCTCTTTCTCCTATGTGCTTTCATCCCTAACCCTAACCCTAACCCTTCCGAAAGTCGGAGAAGCTCAAGGATGGTACCGATCGATGCGCGCTACCCCATTTAGTGGGGGTAGAGCCTACTTGCAAGTCTCTCCGACCTTCACAAAAAAAGTTATTCAAGAATATCTCCTCAGATTTGGGGGAATTTCGTCGGTCGACCTCTTCCGAAGGTCGTACAAGCTCGGGGATGGTATTAATCGATCCGCAGGACCCAAATTAGTCCAGATGCAACCACTTTCCAAGTCTCTCCGACCTTCACAAAAAAAGTTATTCAAGAATATCTCTTTCTCCTATGTGCTTTCATCCCTAACCCTAACCCTAACCCTTCCGAAAGTCGGAGAAGCTCAACGATGGTACCGATCGATGCGCGCTACCCCATTTAGTGGGGGTAGAGCCTACTTGCAAGTCTCTCCGACCTTCACAAAAAAAGTTATTCAAGAATATCTCCTCAGATTTGGGGGAATTTCGTCGGTCGACCTCTTCCGAAGGTTGTACAAGCTCGGGGATGGTACCAATCGATCCGCAGGACCCAAATTAGTCCAGATGCAACCACTTTCCAAGTCTCTCCGACCTTCACAAAAAAAGTTATTCAAGAATATCTCTTTCTCCTATGTGCTTTCATCCCTAACCCTAACCCTTCCGAAAGTCGGAGAAGCTCAAGGATGGTACCGATCGATGCGCGCAACCCCATTTAGTGGGGGTAGAGCCTACTTGCAAGTCTCTCCGACCTTCACAAAAAAAGTTATTCAAGAATATCTCTTTCTCCTATGTGCTTTCATCCCTAACCCTAACCCTAACCCTTCCGAAAGTCGGAGAAGCTCAAGGATGGTACCGATCGATGCGCGCTACCCCATTTAGTGGGGGTAGAGCCTACTTGCAAGTCTCTCCGACCTTCACAAAAAAAGTTATTCAAGAATATCTCCTCAGATTTGGGGGAATTTTGTCGGTCGACCTCTTCCGAAGGTCGTACAAGCTCGGGGATGGTATTAATCGATCCGCAGGACCCAAATTAGTCCAGATGCAACCACTTTCCAAGTCTCTCCGACCTTCACAAAAAAAGTTATTCAAGAATATCTCTTTCTCCTATGTGCTTTCATCCCTAACCCTAACCCTAACCCTTCCGAAAGTCGGAGAAGCTCAAGGATGGTACCGATCGATGCGCGCTACCCCATTTAGTGGGGGTAGAGCCTACTTGCAAGTCTCTCCGACCTTCACAAAAAAAGTTATTCAAGAATATCTCCTCAGATTTGGGGGAATTTCGTCGGTCGACCTCTTCCGAAGGTTGTACAAGCTCGGGGATGGTACCAATCGATCCGCAGGACCCAAATTAGTCCAGATGCAACCACTTTCCAAGTCTCTCCGACCTTCACAAAAAAAGTTATTCAAGAATATCTCTTTCTCCTATGTGCTTTCATCCCTAACCCTAACCCTAACCCTTCCGAAAGTCGGAGAAGCTCAAGGATGGTACCGATCGATGCGCGCAACCCCATTTAGTGGGGGTAGAGCCTACTTGCAAGTCTCTCCGACCTTCACAAAAAAAGTTATTCAAGAATATCTCTTTCTCCTATGTGCTTTCATCCCTAACCCTAACCCTAACCCTTCCGAAAGTCGGAGAAGCTCAAGGATGGTACCGATCGATGCGCGCTACCCCATTTAGTGGGGGTAGAGCCTACTTGCAAGTCTCTCCGACCTTCACAAAAAAAGTTATTCAAGAATATCTCTTTCTCCTATGTGCTTTCATCCCTAACCCTAACCCTAACCCTTCCGAAAGTCGGAGAAGCTCAAGGATGGTACCGATCGATGCGCGCAACCCCATTTAGTGGGGGTAGAGCCTACTTGCAAGTCTCTCCGACCTTCACAAAAAAAGTTATTCAAGAATATCTCTTTCTCCTATGTGCTTTCATCCCTAACCCTAACCCTAACCCTTCCGAAAGTCGGAGAAGCTCAAGGATGGTACCGATCTATGCGCGCTACCCCATTTAGTGGGGGTAGAGCCTACTTGCAAGTCTCTCCGACCTTCACAAAAAAAGTTATTCAAGAATATCTCCTCAGATTTGGGGGAATTTCGTCGGTCGACCTCTTCCGAAGGTCGTACAAGCTCGGGGATGGTACCAATCGATCCGCAGGACCCAAATTAGTCCAGATGCAACCACTTTCCAAGTCTCTCCGACCTTCACAAAAAAAGTTATTCAAGAATATCTCTTTCTCCTATGTGCTTTCATCCCTAACCCTAACCCTAACCCTTCCGAAAGTCGGAGAAGCTCAAGGATGGTACCGATCGATGCGCGCAACCCCATTTAGTGGGGGTAGAGCCTACTTGCAAGTCTCTCCGACCTTCACAAAAAAAGTTATTCAAGAATATCTCTTTCTCCTATGTGCTTTCATCCCTAACCCTAACCCTAACCCTTCCGAAAGTCGGAGAAGCTCAAGGATGGTACCGATCGATGTGCGCTACCCCATTTAGTGGGGGTAGAGCCTACTTGCAAGTCTCTCCGACCTTCACAAAAAAAGTTATTCAAGAATATCTCCTCAGATTTGGGGGAATTTCGTCGGTCGACCTCTTCCGAAGGTCGTACAAGCTCGGGGATGGTACCAATCGATCCGCAGGACCCAAATTAGTCCAGATGCAACCACTTTCCAAGTCTCTCCGACCTTCACAAAAAAAGTTATTCAAGAATATCTCTTTCTCCTATGTGCTTTCATCCCTAACCCTAACCCTAACCCTTCCGAAAGTCGGAGAAGCTCAAGGATGGTACCGATCGATGCGCGCTACCCCATTTAGTGGGGGTAGAGCCTACTTGCAAGTCTCTCCGACCTTCACAAAAAAAGTTATTCAAGAATATCTCCTCAGATTTGGGGGAATTTCGTCGGTCGACCTCTTCCGAAGGTTGTACAAGCTCGGGGATGGTACCAATCGATCCGCAGGACCCAAATTAGTCCAGATGCAACCACTTTCCAAGTCTCTCCGACCTTCACAAAAAAAGTTATTCAAGAATATCTCTTTCTCCTATGTGCTTTCATCCCTAACCCTAACCCTTCCGAAAGTCGGAGAAGCTCAAGGATGGTACCGATCGATGCGCGCAACCCCATTTAGTGGGGGTAGAGCCTACTTGCAAGTCTCTCCGACCTTCACAAAAAAGGTTATTCAAGAATATCTCTTTCTCCTATGTGCTTTCATCCCTAACCCTAACCCTAACCCTTCCGAAAGTCGGAGAAGCTCAAGGATGGTACCGATCGATGCGCGCTACCCCATTTAGTGGGGGTAGAGCCTACTTGCAAGTCTCTCCGACCTTCACAAAAAAAGTTATTCAAGAATATCTCCTCAGATTTGGGGGAATTTCGTCGGTCGACCTCTTCCGAAGGTCGTACAAGCTCGGGGATGGTATTAATCGATCCGCAGGACCCAAATTAGTCCAGATGCAACCACTTTCCAAGTCTCTCCGACCTTCACAAAAAAAGTTATTCAAGAATATCTCTTTCTCCTATGTGCTTTCATCCCTAACCCTAACCCTAACCCTTCCGAAAGTCGGAGAAGCTCAAGAATGGTACCGATCGATGCGCGCTACCCCATTTAGTGGGGGTAGAGCCTACTTGCAAGTCTCTCCGACCTTCACAAAAAAAGTTATTCAAGAATATCTCCTCAGATTTGGGGGAATTTCGTCGGTCGACCTCTTCCGAAGGTTGTACAAGCTCGGGGATGGTACCAATCGATCCGCAGGACCCAAATTAGTCCAGATGCAACCACTTTCCAAGTCTCTCCGACCTTCACAAAAAAAGTTATTCAAGAATATCTCTTTCTCCTATGTGCTTTCAGCCCTAACCCTAACCCTAACCCTTCCGAAAGTCGGAGAAGCTCAAGGATGGTACCGATCGATGCGCGCAACCCCATTTAGTGGGGGTAGAGCCTACTTGCAAGTCTCTCCGACCTTCACAAAAAAAGTTATTCAAGAATATCTCTTTCTCCTATGTGCTTTCATCCCTAACCCTAACCCTAACCCTTCCGAAAGTCGGAGAAGCTCAAGGATGGTACCGATCGATGCGCGCTACCCCATTTAGTGGGGGTAGAGCCTACTTGCAAGTCTCTCCGACCTTCACAAAAAAAGTTATTCAAGAATATCTCCTCAGATTTGGGGGAATTTCGTCGGTCGACCTCTTCCGAAGGTCGTACAAGCTCGGGGATGGTACCAATCGATCCGCAGGACCCAAATTAGTCCAGATGCAACCACTTTCCAAGTCTCTCCGACCTTCACAAAAAAAGTTATTCAAGAATATCTCTTTCTCCTATGTGCTTTCATCCCTAACCCTAACCCTAACCCTTCCGAAAGTCGGAGAAGCTCAAGGATGGTACCGATCGATGCGCGCAACCCCATTTAGTGGGGGTAGAGCCTACTTGCAAGTCTCTCCGACCTTCACAAAAAAAGTTATTCAAGAATATCTCTTTCTCCTATGTGCTTTCATCCCTAACCCTAACCCTAACCCTTCCGAAAGTCGGAGAAGCTCAAGGATGGTACCGATCGATGCGCGCTACCCCATTTAGTGGGGGTAGAGCCTACTTGCAAGTCTCTCCGACCTTCACAAAAAAAGTTATTCAAGAATATCTCCTCAGATTTGGGGGAATTTCGTCGGTCGACCTCTTCCGAAGGTCGTACAAGCTCGGGGATGGTATTAATCGATCCGCAGGACCCAAATTAGTCCAGATGCAACCACTTTCCAAGTCTCTCCGACCTTCACAAAAAAAGTTATTCAAGAATATCTCTTTCTCCTATGTGCTTTCATCCCTAACCCTAACCCTAACCCTTCCGAAAGTCGGAGAAGCTCAACGATGGTACCGATCGATGCGCGCTACCCCATTTAGTGGGGGTAGAGCCTACTTGCAAGTCTCTCCGACCTTCACAAAAAAAGTTATTCAAGAATATCTCCTCAGATTTGGGGGAATTTCGTCGGTCGACCTCTTCCGAAGGTTGTACAAGCTCGGGGATGGTACCAATCGATCCGCAGGACCCAAATTAGTCCAGATGCAACCACTTTCCAAGTCTCTCCGACCTTCACAAAAAAAGTTATTCAAGAATATCTCTTTCTCCTATGTGCTTTCATCCCTAACCCTAACCCTTCCGAAAGTCGGAGAAGCTCAAGGATGGTACCGATCGATGCGCGCAACCCCATTTAGTGGGGGTAGAGCCTACTTGCAAGTCTCTCCGACCTTCACAAAAAAAGTTATTCAAGAATATCTCTTTCTCCTATGTGCTTTCATCCCTAACCCTAACCCTAACCCTTCCGAAAGTCGGAGAAGCTCAAGGATGGTACCGATCGATGCGCGCTACCCCATTTAGTGGGGGTAGAGCCTACTTGCAAGTCTCTCCGACCTTCACAAAAAAAGTTATTCAAGAATATCTCCTCAGATTTGGGGGAATTTTGTCGGTCGACCTCTTCCGAAGGTCGTACAAGCTCGGGGATGGTATTAATCGATCCGCAGGACCCAAATTAGTCCAGATGCAACCACTTTCCAAGTCTCTCCGACCTTCACAAAAAAAGTTATTCAAGAATATCTCTTTCTCCTATGTGCTTTCATCCCTAACCCTAACCCTAACCCTTCCGAAAGTCGGAGAAGCTCAAGGATGGTACCGATCGATGCGCGCTACCCCATTTAGTGGGGGTAGAGCCTACTTGCAAGTCTCTCCGACCTTCACAAAAAAAGTTATTCAAGAATATCTCCTCAGATTTGGGGGAATTTCGTCGGTCGACCTCTTCCGAAGGTTGTACAAGCTCGGGGATGGTACCAATCGATCCGCAGGACCCAAATTAGTCCAGATGCAACCACTTTCCAAGTCTCTCCGACCTTCACAAAAAAAGTTATTCAAGAATATCTCTTTCTCCTATGTGCTTTCATCCCTAACCCTAACCCTAACCCTTCCGAAAGTCGGAGAAGCTCAAGGATGGTACCGATCGATGCGCGCAACCCCATTTAGTGGGGGTAGAGCCTACTTGCAAGTCTCTCCGACCTTCACAAAAAAAGTTATTCAAGAATATCTCTTTCTCCTATGTGCTTTCATCCCTAACCCTAACCCTAACCCTTCCGAAAGTCGGAGAAGCTCAAGGATGGTACCGATCGATGCGCGCTACCCCATTTAGTGGGGGTAGAGCCTACTTGCAAGTCTCTCCGACCTTCACAAAAAAAGTTATTCAAGAATATCTCTTTCTCCTATGTGCTTTCATCCCTAACCCTAACCCTAACCCTTCCGAAAGTCGGAGAAGCTCAAGGATGGTACCGATCGATGCGCGCAACCCCATTTAGTGGGGGTAGAGCCTACTTGCAAGTCTCTCCGACCTTCACAAAAAAAGTTATTCAAGAATATCTCTTTCTCCTATGTGCTTTCATCCCTAACCCTAACCCTAACCCTTCCGAAAGTCGGAGAAGCTCAAGGATGGTACCGATCTATGCGCGCTACCCCATTTAGTGGGGGTAGAGCCTACTTGCAAGTCTCTCCGACCTTCACAAAAAAAGTTATTCAAGAATATCTCCTCAGATT